>NC_092166.1:80298347-80594374 GCF_045791955.1 Oncorhynchus clarkii lewisi | reverse complement strand
AATACTTGTATGTTTGAGAAATTAGAATTATGAGATTTGTTGATTGAATTTGGCGCACTGCAACTTCATTGGCTGTTGGCGAGGGGTTCCGCTTTCCCAGACAGGTTAATATAATTGATTTTGTTTTGATATTTTAACCTGCATGTCGTGATCGCGTTTGGTGGTGGGGGACTAAATAAATGTATGCACGATGGCGCACAGCCAGTTTGGGTTCCGTGTTAGAGGGACTATCATTTTGTTTATCAACAGGACAATGACCCAACACACCTCCAGGCTGTGTAAGGGCTACTCGACCAAGAAGGAGAGTGATGGAGTGCTGCATCAGATGACCTGGCCTCCACAATCACCTGACCTCAACCAAATTGAGATGAGTTGAACCGCAGAGTGACGGAAAAGCAGCCAACAAGTGCTCAGCATATGTGGGAACTCCTTCAAGACGGTTGAAAAAGCATTTCCGATGACGCTGGTTTAGAGAATGTATAACTGTCATCAAGGCAAAGGGTGGCTACTTTGAAGAATCTCAAATAGAAAACATTTTTGATTAACACTTTTGGTTACTACATAGTTGATGTCTTCTATTATTCTACAATGTAGAAAAGTTCAAATAAAAACCTTCGCTTGAGTAGGTGTCCAAACTTTTGACTGGTACTGTATATATAAAAAGCTTAGGCCTACCCCAGACAGGGAGAGAGCTATGCCACGACACCAACATTAATTTCTTTATCAGATAGGCTGTGTCTGCATAAGTGTTCACCTCCTTTGATGTGACACCATAAATAAGCTCGGCTGCAACCAATTGCCTTCAGAAGTCAAATAATTAGTTGAATGGAGTCCACCTGTGTGCAGTTAGTCACATGATCTCATTAAAAATACCTGTTTGTTAGAGAACCTAATCAGCATGAAGCTCAAAACAAGTCAGAAGTTCTGGAGAAGCACCAATCAGGGTCGGGTTCTAAAAAAAAATATATCCCATACTTTGAACATTACAAATCCATTATTTAAAAAATGGAAAGAATATGGCACAACTGTGACTCTGCCTAGAGAAGGCCCTGCACCAAAACTCAGTGACTGGGTAAGGAGGGCATTCGTCAGAGAAACAACCAAGAGGCAACTCTGAAGGAGCAGAAGAGATCCACAGCTGAGATGGGGGAAAAACTGTACATGGGACAACTATTACCTGGGCTTTTTAGAAGAGTGAGAATAAAGCTGTAAAAAAATATATATTTTTGACAAAAGACATGTGGAAAAAAGTTATCTGGTCAAAGCCAAAGACTGCTTATCGCCCTGAACACCATCCCCATGGTGAAGCGTGGTGGCAGCATCATGTTATGGGGATGCTTTTCATCGGCAGGGACTGATCAGGTTAGAGGGCAAATCCGGGGAAATTCTAGAGGAAAACCTGTTTCAGTCTGCAAGAGGCCTGCGACTGTGGCGGAGGTTCACCTTCTAGCAGGACAATGACCCTAAACACACAGCCAAAGCTACACTGCAGTGGTTTAAAAACAACAACCTGAATGTCTTTGAATAGCTCAGTTAATGCCCAAACCTCAATCCAATTGAGAATCTGACAAATTGCTGTTCACCAACGGTGCCCATCCAACCGAGCTTGAGCAATTTTGTTAAGAATAGACCAAATATTGCAGTATCCAGATGTGCAAAGCTGATAGACTTACCCAAAGACTCACAGCTGTAATCGCTGCCAAAGGTGCTTCTACCAAGTATTGAATCAGGGGGCCGAACACTAATGCAACCAACACTTTTTTTTTTTTATTCACTTTGGTGTCAAACATATTTGCACCTCCCGAGGTTTTAAGTATATATTGTGTTAAAACCTGGAATTGAAAAGTATAATTTTGTATTTTTAACATTTAATTTACACAATAAAATGTGGGGTGAATACTTACTTGTGTAAGGTTACTTCATTAATTTTCAATTAGAACATTTTTTTATAAAGATGAGAATTATATTGTTAGATTTATAGGAGTAAATCCGGTACTTCCTGAAGTTCACCTGTCAGTTTGCGGGCCGGTGCGCATTGCCTTTGTATCATAGGCCTGCAGTATAATAGGCTAATAGCCACACCAAACCTTAACGCTTCTTACTTTTGATATTATCCTAATAAAGTTAAGTCAAGCAAATTGTTTATAGGGAAAATGAGCAGGATATTATACTGTGTCAAACATAACATTACAGTTGGAACGTCATTTGGCCACAGAAAATGGCTGAACAGAATGAAACAGAATACTTGTGAATTGGTTTAAACCTGAACAGGCTATATTGCAGCAATTACCTTGAAAAGGCTAGTGACCCCCGTATCCAATAGGTTAATGAAAATGTACCTACAGAAAGCTGAGAACATCCTCTCCCTATCTGCGACTAAAATGGTCACAGTCTGGAGCCCTGCCTTGTAGGCTTTTCACTGTAGGCATATGCTACCTTTATTTTAATACTTTTGTTATACTTCAAATTAAAAAGACCTCCATCTTCACGATCAACAGTAGCCTAGGCCAAGGCTCCTCTCTCGCGTTCTCTCTCTACTCAGCAGCTGGACACCACTGGACAATTTGGCCGGGCTACAATTTTATTAATCAGCTTTTCATTTATTTAAAAAAAATTGTCCCACAGCCGGCAATTACCGGCTAACGGAAACCCAGTCCTACAGAAAACATGTAATATTCCGCTTGGTCTCTAGGCTGAATGATGTGACATAGTTAGTCCTATTTACACGAGGAAAGGAAGTGAGGAGGTAGTCCTACTCACTGAGACGGCCATCTTTCCCAGGATATCTTCAGGGATGGTCATGCCCTTTTCTATCACCTGCTTATAGAACTTATCCAGAGAGGTGTCCATCAGCTCCATACAGATCCACACATCACCCTGGGAACACAGGTACAACATGAGAAGGTCAGATTGGGGTGAGAGTTTAAGGGTTAAGGAGGTGGGGTGGGGGGTGGGGGGGGGGGTACTGAGATGGAGAAGGGGGTGGTGGGAACGGAAAAAGGGGGCTATGGAGAAAGCGGTAGAGGGATTGGAAAAACAGAACCACATTCCAGACACACAGATTGGCTAACAGGAAGGAGCTTTTTCCAATGTGCTCCGCTGCAGATGGATATCCTGTGGAACGCTCTCTTCTCTACGAGTGGTAGGTAATTACATCCGGCAAGATCAGGAATTCTTTATTTGTTTATCTTGACTACAACATACACCGCTCTATCATCTGACGTCTCTACGTGAGGAAAAAGGGACCACGGCACCTGTGTCTGGATGGCAGCCCAGTTCTACAGTACAATGTCATGTGTAAATCAGAAAGTCTTATGTTCCACATGACCAAAAGTATGTGGACACCCGCTAGTTGAACATCTCATTCCATTAATATGGAGTTGGTCCCTGCCCCTTTTGCTGCTATAACAGCCTCCACTCTTCTGGGAAGGATTTCCACTAGATGTTGGAACATTCCTGCGGGTACTTGCTTCCATTCAGCCACGAGAGCATTATTGAGGTCGGGCACTGATGTTGGGCAATTAGGCCTGGCTTGCAGTCCGCGTTCCAATTCATCCCAAAGATGTTCGGTGGGGTTGAGGTCAGGGCTCTGTGCAGGCCAGTCAAGTTCTTCCACACTGATCTCGACAAACCATTTCAGTATGGACCTCACTTTGTGCATGGGGGCATTGTCATGCTGAAACAGGAAAGGCACCTTCCCCAAACTGTTGCCACAAAGTTGGAAGAACAGAATCGTCTAGAATGTCATTGTATGCTATAGCGTTAAGATTTCCATTCACTGGAACTAAGGAGCCTAGCCTGAACCATGAAAAACAGCCCCAGACCATGATTCCTCCTCCACCAACTTTACTTTACATATGCATTGGAGCAGGTAGCGTTCTCCTGGCATCCACCAAACCCAGATTCGTCTGTTGGACTGCCAGATAGTGAAGCGTGATTCATCTCTCCAGAGTCCAATGGCGGCGAGCTTTACGCTACTACAGCCGATGTTTGGCATTGCAGTTGGTGATCTTAGGTTTGTGTGCGGCTGCTCGGCCATGGAAACCCATTTCATGAAGCTCTCAACGAACAGTTCTTGTGCTGGTGTTGCTTCCAGAGGCAGTTTGGAACTCGGTAGCGAGTGTTGCAAGCGGCACCGTTCTGTGAGCTTGTGTGGCCTACCACTTCTCAGTTGAGACGTTGTTGCTCCTCGACGTTTCCACTTCCCAATAACGGCACTTACAGTTGACCGGGGCAGCTCTAGCAGGGCATACATTTGATGAACTGACTTGTTTTAAAAAGGTGGCATCCTATGACAGTGCCACGTTGAAAGTCAATGAGCTCTTCAGTACGGCCGTTCTACTTCCAATGTTTGTCTATGGAGATTGCATGGCTAATGTGCTCAGATTTATACACCGGTTGGCAACAGGTGTGGCTGAAATAGCAGAATCCACTCATTTGAATGGGTGTCCACATATTTTTGTACATAGTGTAGAAATGAAGAGGACTAAGTTAGTTGCTAAATAACTGCCTCTCTGAACATACCTTATGCAGTCAAATATATAGGCATCCATGCAGGATTCACAATTACTTCTAAAATAAGTTGACATTTAAAAATTTAAAAACTTACGGTGTTCACATTTTGTTTGATAAACAACTGATCAAAACTGAAATTAAGGTTTTGCACTTAAGTCAAAAATGGCATGGACTAAATTATTCAACATTCTAATTAATTTGGTGGGAGGCGAGTGATTCTTGGAAAGTATCATTTATCCTACTCTTTGTAAATTGCAGGTGCCTACTGGGTAAAAAAGAACCAACTAGTTTGGAAAATATAAAACTGTTGCACTCCACTGTAAAGTGTACGGGTACCGATATGTTTGACAGCATCTTTACAAGGCTCTGTCCTCCGACATCTCTGGAAGGACATTGTAGGAAGCCTATGTTTAACATAGTACAAGACCAGCAGTAGAGGAAACCAAAGAGGAGTAGCTGTTGTGACGAACAACTTACGGGGATCCAAAAACACAATTAATACACTCCACCTAAAGACTGTCTATTGTAAAGAGGCTTTTGGACTTTAGAAAAAACACTACAAGACATAAGTATTATTATTTAATTGTAATTATTTTTAATTTTTTTTCAAGTATTTTTATAAAGAAGCTGGCTACCTCTCTGAAGAGTGCGCCGTAGAAGGTGACTGTGTAGAAGCAGTCTACTGTCCTCATAGAGATGTCCAGGTCCATCAACAGTCTCTTCTGTTCCTGGGTGTTCACTGTGGCACGGATCCTCTAGGGTGGGAGGGAAAGGACATCAAATCCATCCATCCAACCTACTTATTACATCAACAGCTGTCACCACGGCCGTTTGCAACAGGCAGCCCAATTCTGATCTCTTGCGACAATTGTTGGCATAAGAGTTGATCTGATTGGTCAAAAGACCAAATAGTGGGGAAAAAGACCAGAATTGGCCTGCCTGTTTAAATAAAGCCAGAGTGCTTAGCTATAGTAACCCGACTAAGGCCGCGTTTACACATGCAGCCTAATTCTGATATTTTTACACTAATTGGTCTTTTGACCTATCATATTAGCTCTTTTGCCAATAACTAGGCAAAATATCAGAATTGGGCTGCCTGTGTAAACGTAGCCCTAGATCCCCTTAGAGATCAGTTACAGCATCAAATATCTCATACCTTGACTGCCATGATCAGGCCACTGGGCATGTGCCTCATCTTGTCCACCACGCCGTACGCCCCTCTCCCCAGCTCGCCAATCTGCTCCAGGTCATCTGCCTTCACCACAAAGTTCTGCTCAGCGCCGGCAGAGCGGGGAGAGATGCGTGTCAGGCTCGACAGTGACAGATCAAACATGAATGGGTGACACGATGTAATAAGGAAGAAAGAACATGTATCTCCCTCCCTTGATGTAATCACTGAACACAAATTGAGCAGGGTAAAAAGATGAGTCACTAGAGTTCCTTGTTTTTTTTACCCAATCCTCATCTCGTGAAAACAAAACAGTAACAGAGAGCGAAAAGCACAAAAGAAAAACTAGGTCTAATCTCCCAACAACAGTGTCATTCTGACCGGGGGTACTCGTCTTTGTCTGAGAGTGGCTCGGAGCTATGTCTTTGTTTAAGTAACTACTCTAACCAACAGTTTCTAATCAACAGAGAAAGCATTGGACATGGTAAGGGGGCTGAGTCGAAAGACACCGCAAATTACCCCTTTTTCATCTAAACTACTGGTTCCAGTAAAGAATGGGAACTTCTGTCCTTTTCTCACTTCATACAACAACTAAATCAATGGTTGCCCCGACTTTGACTTCAGGCTAAATTATAAGAGGGAAAAAAGCCAGCATTTATACCAATGGAAAAATTCCACTTATTTGCTAAGTTTTTAAAATAAATACTTTTACTGCCCGTCAGGAAGATAAACACATTCCAGTCTGCACCTACAATCAGAAGTATTCAGTCCAAGTCGTAATGTTTGCTAGGGCGTTATATATTCGGCTCAAAGACCCTTTACTGAGCCAAGCTTTCATCTTTCTGCATCCAAAGCACAGAGAGAATCTTACTCTATCTACCTAATGCTGCGTTCAGACTGAGGGACGCAAAAACCGTCATACCAGTCGGCACAGTGGGACAAGAAAGAAGAGGACGGTAAAAAGCAGCCCGACAGCAAAGATTTTTTTATAACTAACCCAAGATCGATTGGAAACGACAGGCTCTGGTCTGAGCATATGAATCATAGTGGGCAGAACAAGCAAGGAGGTGGGCGGAGTCAAGCACGAGCTAGTGAGATCCTATTGGCGCATTCTAGCATGTCCATTAGGGAACGCCTACTCTGAAGTTCACGTGTGTATTAACTCAATTCGCCATTGCACTCCTTATAAACAACGGCAATTATAAATTTTTTACAACTTTGGCAAAGCGTTAAGTCTACAAAACACAATTATTATATTTTTTAGAAACAGAAAGCAGTATGGATATCAAAATGTTTAATCAAATGAGAAAATTTGCAGAACGTTGGTCAAAATCCAACAAATCCATCTTCTCCCACCGCCGTCCACTGGGTATCCTCTCATCACTATATTTGTTCGTGAGTGGAAATGCCAACCGAATGTCACATTTATCACATCCAGTGAAATATCTGTCTAATTGTTCCATCTTTCATGAAGGTTTGCATCGTTATGGTGATTTCAGTAAACAACATCCGGTAGAAAACAACAACACTACGGCAGACGGCAAAAGTTGAAATATTTGAACTCCCCGCCAGCCTCAACGCCGTTTACCTCCACGCTCTCACTGAAAACATTTGGCGTTTACCGCCACGCTCTCACTGAAAACATTTGCCGTTTACCGCCACGCTCTCACTGAAAACATTTGCCGTTTACCTCGTACCGTCTAAACACAATATAGGTTACAACAACTATACCCAGATGTCAAACCCGAAGTTTGTACTTCAGTTTTAAATAAAGGTTCAGTCGGAGGAACGTGTGAGGAAGAAACAGTGATAAACGAAAGGTAAGAAGAATGTGAGAGAGTAAACTACACTGAACAGTTCAGTGAACATGAATAAGATGTGGTAAGTAGTACCTTCTCTCCAATGGTCACACAAGCTTTCGAATCCAAATCTCTTGGGGGTCTGTAAAGTAGTCAAACAGTTGTTAGGATAAAAAAAAAAACGTTATGTACATAAAACTGCATGCATTAATATTCATTAAAATTTCAAAATGTTCTGGGAAAAAAAAAACTACATGTAGATGTTAATGTAAGAAAAAGTGTTTGTCTTGAGTTATCATCATGACACTGAAATGATGCTATGAACAATATTCACTGGCACATTGCGCCATCAGTTTGTGAACCACTTATCGGTGAACACATCCAAACGGTAATCTCTAACTAGCCTCCTCTCTCCTCATGGGGAGGAAACGGAGCCGTCACTGACATCTTTAGGATCATCATGTTGATTAAGCAGCCTCATATCCGTATTAAAATGCCTCATAGCAAAACAGGATAACACTTTATATTAAAAAGAGAAGGTTGCGCAATACATGTCCATAAATTTAACACTGTAGATTGGTGATATTCCATCGGGAAAAAATATAATCTTTATGCATTAGTTTATAAAAATGGAATTACATGTATCATAAACTCATACCAACAAACAATACATTGCGGCTTTGACGTCAAGAGCTGGGTACACGGTTTAACGGTAGGCATGTTTGGTCTATTGGGGGAAAAAAGTTGGACCGCTTGGGGCAGAATGGCTCAGGGAAATCCCTTGAGCTTCAGTCTCACTTCGTCCCAAAGACTTACGATGGCTACCAACAGTGGAAGACTGGATTCAACATGAATCTGAGGCTAGTAAAAAGGGGTTATGTGCCCACAGTCAATATAGGCTCCAAGTCCACTGACACCACCTGTGTTACAGCACGATAGCGGGCGGCTTAGGTGATGGAGGCGACTCGGTAAGTAGGCACTAGAGTGCGCAGAGTTTTGTAATTACACTAGTAACAACGTGATAATAAAATGGTAATAGAATTGTTCCATAGTAGGTAGGGGTGTAACAGTTCACCAAACCCGCGGTTTGGTATGTAATTGCGGTTTTAGGGGGGCACGGTTAGATTTGGTACAGTGGGAAAATAAAATGGCGACAGTTACTGTAGTTTGGGGGGGGGGGGGTACTTTGTAGTTAACATTTAAAATGAGAAGGTTTTTGAGAATGGCTTTCCATCTACCAGAATAGGTAGCATGTCATATCATTATATCATATCATTAGCATCATGCTGACGTCTACATGGTGGCGGACAAACACGAAAAGAAAAGATGGACGCATTCCCGCTCCCAATGGGTCTTCAGGAAGTTGAAGGAAAATACAAAATCACTGACACATTTTATTAACATCTCTTATCATCTTAGGGAATATCAATTAATTATCTCATTAATTCAATATATTTAGTTGATTTCCTACTAACTATTTTACTGGGAAACCAAAATGTTCCCAAGCTGGAGATTTTTAAATGATCATGGAGTATCCTCCTGGTTTATTCACTCGACCACTCAGTATCATACAGAACTAGCTCCCGGCTGCGCCTCACAAAATGACCGTCTGAAATGTGGCAATTAAGATTTGAATTTTGATCACAATGTGCGCATAGGCTCTAGTTGTTTTAACAGAATAGCATGCAAAGTTTTGTCAGCTCAGATTTACTAAAGAGCCATACAACACAGTGTAGGCACAGCTTCTCGGCCTAGTGATTTATTCATTTGGGTGTATTCATTTGGGTGTATTCATTTGGGTGTATTCATTTGGGTGTATTCATTTGGGTGTATTCATTTGGGTTCACAGTGCAGACTAAAGCGTGGTTCCTGTACTGAATGGTTTGGTACAAATACATGTACCATTTCTACTTTAGTGACTGGATTGTACTTGTATTGTGTTGGAGGTGATTTTGTAATTACACAAGGTGAATAATGATGTGTCGTTGTAATACAAAGAGTTGTGATATACAGTGCCTTCACAAAGTATTCACATCCCTTGAATATACTGAGATGTTGCGTCTCTGGCCTACACACAATACTCCATAATGTCAAAGTGGAATGATGTCATACATTTCTTTTTTTGGGGGGGGGGGGGGACAAATTAATAAAAAAATGAAAAGCTGAAATGTCTGCAGTCAATAAGTATTTAACCCCTTTGTTATGGCAAGCCTAAATAAGTAGAGGAGTAAAAATGTGCTTAAAAAGTCACATGGACTCACTCTGTGCGATAAGTATTTAACATAATTATTTAATGACTATCTCATCTCTGTACCCCACACATACAGATAATTGAAAAGGTGTCTCAGTCAAGCAGTGAATTTCAAACAGATTCAACCAAAGTCCAGGGAGGTTTTACAATGCCTCGCAAAGGTAGATGTATTGGTAGATGGGTAAAAATGAAGAAAAAATAGCAGACATTAAATACCCCTTTGAGCACGGCGAAAGTATTAAACACACTTTGGATGATGTATCAATACAACCAGTTACTATAAATATACACGCATCCTTCCTAACTCAGTTACCGGAGAGGAAAGAAATCACTCAGGGATTTCACCATGAGGCCAGTTACAGAGTTTACTGGCTGAGACAGGAGAAAACTGAGGATGGATCAACAACATTGTAGTTACTCCACAATACTAATCTAATTGACAGAGTGAAAAGAAGGAACACTGTACATAATACAAATATTTCAAAATATAATACATTCTGTTTGCAACAAGGCAAATACTGCAAAAACAACAAATTGTCTTGAATACAGTGTTATGTTTGGGGAAAATCCAACATAACATATCACTGAGTACCACTCTCCATATTTCTAAGCATAGTGGTGGATGCATCATGTTATGGGTATGCTTGTAATTGTTAAGGACTGGGGAGTTTTTCAGGATAAAAAAATAAACAGAATGGAGATAAGCACAGGCAAAATCTTAGAGGAAAACCTGGTTCAATCTGCTTTCCACCAAACACTGGGAAGTTAATTCCCTTTTTAAAAGCATTCAAGGTGAAGCTGGTTGAGAGAATGCCAAGAGTGTGCAAAGCTGTTGTCATGACGCTGGCCCGGGGATAGGTTATGACAGTCATAAATACCTCTCCCCCTTTTTTCCTCTCTCTACCCTACTGATGTGACTTTTGAAAATCCCTTGGTTAACATAGAGATTCTGGGAACATCAGAAGGGGGGGGGGGGGGGGATGAACCATATTTTGGTAATCCAGCCAGTTGAACATATACGTTGGTACTTAATGAATATGATGTCAGTTCAGTTGTCATCTGAGATATTCTCATCAATGATAGGATAACTGTACAGTGGAATGTCTACACATTATAGTTATCAGATTCACATGGAATTGTTGTGCAATTTAAATGTTTTAATATGAAATTATTTATGAAAAGATTAAATGTAATTAAAATGTGAGAATTGGGTTTTCATGAGTGAATTAGGCCTGACTCAGTGGCCCGCCCACGTGAAGAGACATTGGTTATAAACTATGAAACACGCCCTCCTCTCCCTTCCTATATAATGCCTTGACGACAATATAATTTCCTGTTCCGGGGACATTAAGGCGACGGCCTTGACGTTAGAAGGACAGGTGACGCCTACAGAGCAAAGCCAATCTCAGCTACCTAACGAAATTAGCATTGAATTCCCACGTGAAGAGGACGATCGACACGTCGAATATGATGAATTTCGACAATACCAGACAGAATATAGCATGAGCATATAAGCATGGCAACAGGGTATGAACTTTGAACTCACTCCAGCCGTCAAGCATGGACTGGGAAAGGACAGACAGAGTATACCGTCTACCACACAATGACGTCACTAAAACGGGTACAGTTTACCACCAGAGATGCTCTTCAAAGGATGGAAGAACTCTTGGGCAACTCGGCCTTCCATCTACCACCAACCTATTGAAGCGCAGCTCAGAGTAAATATTAATTGCATTTTCCATTTCCAAATGGGCGGTAATTTAGAATGCATAAGATCCTGTATTTACGATAGGGAGAAAATGATGTCCCTTTGTTCATCAGTCTTCCCGCTCTTTCACTCAAACCCAACCCCCTTTTCTTGTTTGTAACCAGCTGTCATATCTGTTCTGTCCGCTAGGGATGTTTTCCTTTGACATCATTTGTAATCAAGGTATAATTAATTCTGTGTATATGTAATTCTGTGTGATTAGTTAGGTATTTAGTAAATAAATAATTAAACCCAATTTTGCATTGCTGATTCAACTTGTTAGCCGGGGTTCGTGAAGAATTTACAACTTTCAGATGATACTGAAATAAGGTGACGATTAATACTGACTGCTATTGATGTAAAATATTACTAGGTCTTTAAGAGTTTATTCGGAAGATAACAGCTCTATAAAGATTATTTTGTGGTGCCCCGACTTTCTAGTTAATTACATTTACATGATTAGCTCAATAAGGTCAAATTAATTACAGAGAAAGGATTTTATAGAATAGCATGTCATATCACTTAATCCGGCATAGACAACAACACAACACTGTCATCATGGCAAAGGGTGGCTACTTTGAAGAATCTCAAATAAAATATATTTTGAATTTGTTTTAACACTTTCTTTGGTCACTACATGATTCCATATGTCTTATTTCATAGTTTTGAGGTCTTAACTATTATTCTACAATGTAGAAAATAGTCAAAATCAAGAAAAACTCTTGAATGAGTAGGTGTATCCAAACTTTTTGACTGGTACTCTATATTTAATCAAATGTTTTAATTCAGGCTGTAAAACAACACAATGTGGAATAGTGAGGGGGTATGAATACGCTCTGAAGGCTAAGATGTAAAGATGCAAATGTAAAGATGTAAATATGTCAAGATGTAAATGTCAAGATGTAAATGTAAAGATGCAAAGAAGATATTAAAGAGTGAAAGTCTTACGTAGCAGCAGCAGCAGGAGGCTGCTCAAACACTTCCTTGGAGAGCTTGAGCCCAGGCTTCCTCTTACCTGAAAGGAGAGAAATGACAGCAGTGAACAACTGGTAGAACAATACAATTATACACCAACACATACAGTACAGTGCCTTGCGAAAGTATTCGGCCCCCTTGAACTTTGCGACCTTTTGCCACATTTCAGGCTTCAAACATAAAGATATAAAACTGTATTTTTTTTGTGAAGAATCAAGAACAAGTGGGACACAATCATGAAGTAGAACGACATTTATTGGATATTTCAAACTTTATTAACAACAAAAAACTGAAAAATTGGGCGTGCAAAATTATTCAGCCCCTTTACTTTCAGTGCAGCAAACTCTCTCCAGAAGTTCAGTGAGGATCTCTGAATGATCCAATGTTGACCTAAATGACTAATGATGATAAATACAATCCACCTGTGTGTAATCAAGTCTCCGTATAAATGCACCTGCACTGTGATAGTCTCAGAGGTCCGTTAAAAGCGCAGAGAGCATCATGAAGAACAAGGAACACACCAGGCAGGTCCGAGATACTGTTGTGAAGACGTTTAAAGCCGGATTTGGATACAAAAAAGATTTCCCAAGCTTTAAACATCCCAAGGAGCACTGTGCAAGCGATAATATTGAAATGGAAGGAGTATCAGACCACTGCAAATCTACCAAGACCTGGCCGTCCCTCTAAACTTTCAGCTCATACAAGGAGAAGACTGATCAGAGATGCAGCCAAGAGGCCCATGATCACTCTGGATGAACTGCAGAGATCTACAGCTGAGGTGGGAGACTCTGTCCATAGGACAACAATCAGTCGTATATTGCACAAATCTGGCCTTTATGGAAGTGGCAAGAAGAAAGACATTTCTTAAAGATATCCATAAAAAGTGTCGTTTAAAGTTTGCCACAAGCCAACTGGGAGACACACCAAACATGTGGAAGAAGGTGCTCTGGTCAGATGAAACCAACATTTAACTTTTTGGCAACAATGCAAAACGTTATGTTTGGCGTAAAAGCAACACAGCTGAACACACCATCCCCACTGTCAAACATGGTGGTGGCAGCATCATGGTTTGGGCCTGCTTTTCTTCAGCAGGGACAGGGAGGATGGTTAAAATTGATGGGAAGATGGATGGAGCCAAATACAGGACCATTCTGGAAGAAAACCTGATGGAGTCTGCAAAAGACCTGAGACTGGGACAGAGATTTGTCTTCCAACAAGACAATGATCCAAAACATAAAGCAAAATCTACAATGGAATGGTTCAAAAATAAACATATCCAGGTGTTAGAATGGCCAAGTCAAAGTCTAGACCTGAATCCAATCGAGAATCTGTGGAAAGAACTGAAAACTGCTGTTCACAAATGCTCTCCATCCAACCTCACTGAGCTCGAGCTGTTTTGCAAGGAGGAATGGGAAAAAATTTCAGTCTCTCGGTGTGCAAAACTGATAGAGACATACCCCAAGCGACTTACAGCTGTAATCGCAGCAAAAGGTGGCGCTACAAAGTATTAACTTAAGGGGGCTGAATAATTTTGCACGCCCAATTTTTCAGTTTTTGATTTGTTAAAAAAGTTTGAAATATCCAATAAATGTCGTTCCACCTCATGATTGTGTCCCACTTGTTGTTGATTCTTCACAAAAAAATACAGTTTTATATCTTTATGTTTGAAGCCTGAAATGTGGCAAAAGGTCGCAAAGTTCAAGGGGGCCTGTCACGTTCTGACCTCTATTTCCTTTGTTTTTGTATTTATTTAGTATGGTCAGGGCGTGAGTTGGGTGGGCAGTCTATGTTTGTTTTTCTATGTTTTGGGGGCAGTTCTATGTTTTCGGCCTAGTATGGTTCTCAATCAGAGGCAGGTGTCATTAGTTGTCTCTGATTGAGAATCATACTTAGGTAGCCTGGGTTTCACTGTTTGTTTGTGGGTGATTGTTCCTGTCACTGTGTTTGATGTCACAGGATAGGACTGTTTTGCGTTTTCACATTTCTTGTTTTTGTTAGTTTGTTCATGTATAGTGATTTATTAAAACATGAATAACCACCACGCTGCGCTTTGGTCCGCTTCTCTTCCTCCTACAGACGAACGCCCTTACAGAATCACCCACCACAACAGGACCAAGCGGTGTGGTAATGGGCAAAGGAGAAAGCAGCAGCAGGAGCAGCGCGAGGAGGATTGGACATGGGAGGACGAACTAGACGGTAAAGGACCTTGGGCTCAGCCAGGAGAGTATCGCCGCCCCAAGGAAGAACGGGAGGCGGCGAAAGCGGAGAGGCGCTGGTATGAGGAGGCAGCGCGGCGTCGTGGATGGAAGCCCGGGAGTCAGCCCCAAAAATTTCTTGGGGGGGGGCTAACAGGGAGTATGGCTACGCCAGGTAGGAGACCTGAGCCAACTTCCTGTGGTTACCGGGGGGCTAGAGAGACCGGGCAGGCACCGTGTTATGCTGTGGAGCGCACGGTGTCCCCAGTGCGGGTGCACAGCCCGGTGCGGTACATTCCAGCTCCGCGTATCGGCCGGGCTAGAGTGGGCATCGAGCCAAGTGCCATGAAGCCGGCTCTACGCATCTGGTCTCCAGTGCGTCTCCTTGGGCCGGCTTACATGGCACCAGCCTTGCGCACGGTGTCCCCGGTTCGCCTGCATAGCCCAGTGCGGGCTATTCCACCTCGCCGCACTGGCAGGGCGACCGGGACCATTCAACCGGGTAAGGTTGGGCAGGCTCGGTGCTCAAGAGCTCCAGTGCGCCTGCACGGCCCGGTCTATCCGTCACCACCTCCACACCCCAGCCCTCCGGTGGCAGCTCCCCGTACCAGGCTGTCTCTCCGGCCCATCCGTCCAGAGCCTTCCTCCTCTCCAGCGCTGCCGGAGTCTCCCGCCTCTCCGGCGCTACCAGAGCCTTCCTCCTCTCCAGCGCTGCCGGAGTCTCCCGTCTGTCTGGCGCCTCTGCCGGAGCCTCCCGTCTGTCCGGCGCCTCTGCCGGAGCCTCCCGCCTGTCCGGCGCCGCTGCCGGAGCCTCCCGCCTGTCCGGCGCCTCTGCCGGAGCCTCCCGCCTGTCCGGCGCCTCGGCCGGAGCCTCCCGCCTGTCCGGCGCCTCGGCCGGAGCCTCCCGCCTGTCCGGCGCCTCGGCCGGAGCCTCCCGCCTGTCCGGCGCCTCTGCCGGAGCCTCCCGCCTGTCCGGCGCCTCTGCCGGAGCCTCCCGCCTGTCCGGCGCCTCTGCCGGAGCCTCCCGCCTGTCCGGCGCCTCTGCCGGAGCCTCCCGCCTGTCCGGCGCCTCTGCCGGAGCCTCCCGCCTGTCCGGCGCCTCTGCCGGAGCCTCCCGCCTGTCCGGCGCCTCTGCCGGAGCCTCCCGCCTGTCCGGCGCCTCTGCCGGAGCCTCCCGTCTGCCCGGCGCCTCTGCCGGAGCCTCCCGTCTGCCCGGCGCCTCTGCCGGAGCCTCCCGTCTGCCCAGCGCCGCCCGTCTGCCCAACGCCGCCAGCGCCGCCCGTCTGCCCAACGCCGCCAGCGCCGCCCGTCTGCCCAGCGCCGCCAGCGCCGCCCGTCTGCCCAGCGCCGCCAGCGCCGCCCGTCTGCCCAGCGCCGCCAGCGCCGCCCGTCTGCCCAGCGCCGCCAGCGCCGCCCGTCTGCCCAGCGCCGCCAGCGCCGCCCGTCTGCCCAGCGCCGCCAGTGCCGCCCGTCTGCCAGGAGCCGCCAATGCCGCCCGTCAGCCAGGGGCCGCCAGTGCCGCCCGTCAGCCAGGGGCCGCCAGTGCCGCCAGTCAGCCAGGGGCCGCCAGTGCCGCCCGTCAGCCAGGGGCCGCCAGTGCCGCCAGTCAGCCAGGGGCCGCCAGTGCCGCCAGTCAACCAGGGGCCGCCAGTGCCGCCAGTCAGCCAGGGGCCGCCAGTGCCGCCAGTCAGCCAGGGGCCGCTAGAGCCCCTCCGCCCGGAGCAGCTGCCCCTCCGTCCCGAGCAGCTGTCCCTCTGTCCCGAGCAGCTGTCCCTCTGTCCCGAGCAGCTGCCCCTCTGTCCCGAGCAGCTGCCCCTCTGTCCCGAGCAGCTGCCCCTCTGTCCCGAGCAGCTGCCCCTCTGTCCCGAGCAGCTGCCCCTCTGTCCCGAGCAGCTGTCCCTCTGTCCCAAGCAGCCCCTCTGTCCAGTGGGGTCATTGAGAGGGGTGGGCATGGTGTGTAAGCCACGGAGGCGGACAATAAGGCGGACTGAGACAATGGCGAAGTGGGGTCCGCGTCCCGCGCCAGAGCCGCCACCGCGGACAGACGCCCACCCAGACCCTCCCCTATAGGTCAAGGTTTTGCGGCCGGAGTCCGCACCTTTGGGGGGGGGGTACTGTCACGTTCTGACCTCTATTTCCTTTGTTTTTGTATTTATTTAGTATGGTCAGGGCGTGAGTTGGGTGGGCAGTCTATGTTTGTTTTTCTATGTTTTGGGGGCAGTTCTATGTTTTCGGCCTAGTATGGTTCTCAATCAGAGGCAGGTGTCATTAGTTGTCTCTGATTGAGAATCATACTTAGGTAGCCTGGGTTTCACTGTTTGTTTGTGGGTGATTGTTCCTGTCACTGTGTTTGATGTCACAGGATAGGACTGTTTTGCGTTTTCACATTTCTTGTTTTTGTTAGTTTGTTCATGTATAGTGATTTATTAAAACATGAATAACCACCACGCTGCGCTTTGGTCCGCTTCTCTTCCTCCTACAGACGAACGCCCTTACAGGGCCGAATACTTTCGCAAGTCACCGTACACCTGAAGACAGCAATTCACATTCAACAAAGTTAGAAAGGCAGTTTGGATGATCTGAATTGTAAAAGTGGAGTTTCTTCCCGAGTTTTTAAAATGTTACTTCTAGTCATCTCAGATGTCTCATCCTGCAGTGTATTTCCAGGGCCTGAGTCCAGCAGCCCGTCAGACACTTACGGTTGGATGCAGTGAGTAACTCCAGAACCTAATTGAATGTAACAGGCAGCTGCGATTACGAGCAGCGAGAGGAGATATGTCTGCAGCGTTGGAGCAATGTGAGTTAGACCTCTCTACATCCGGGAGGTACAGCGCTGAACCAGTGGAAGGTTGAACGGCTCCATGCCACAGGGCATTACGGACACTCCTGAGGGTGTGAGTGACAGGTTGCCGTCGCCGACAAAGAGTGTGTGTGTGGTTCACCAGAGCATCTGGATCACACCTCCCCTGGCTGGTTCACAGCAGCTACTGCTTCCACACAGACCTGGGTCCAAGTACTATTTTCAAAATCATGTCATGTACTTTAGCTGTGCTTGACAGAGCTTGCAACAGAACCAATAGAAAATCCCACAAGTGGAAACCACGCCCACCTGGTACTCCAGGCAGACTAAAGCAAACGCTTAATATATTCAAAAACATCTCAAATAGTATTTTTAATCCTGCTCACTCACACAGCAGAGCTACACAGACACGCCCAGACATCAAAAGATCTACATACTTACCATGGTGACGCCCACCACCTGGCTATGGGCGGTGGTGGCGTCACCTAGTAAGTACATAGATCTTTAAAGTGGAGGGAGTATACTCATTCCTCCCAGGAGGAGGGAGGAAGCATATTGCCTATTGTTTTTTTGGGGACTTGATCGGAATGTTTGGGAGCGTGAGGAACTGTTTCAAGTAACTGAACATACCGTAAGTATTTGTGAGAATGCTATGCACATTGCACGCACACGCACACGCACACACACACACACACACACAGCAGTACTTGATGGTAAACATACCTGACAATGCAACGTCTGTGCTATGATGTACTGCAGGTGCAGTTCTAGTAAGCCATGATAAAGATACTCACTCAATAAACTCACTCAACTAGAATTATTTACATTTTTTAGGAAAGTCTATTTTCTATTTTATTAGGATCCCCATTAACTGGAAAACATTCATTCCGTCACACACAAAAAAAAAAAAACATACTGATCGAAACCGCACAGACACACACAGTCCAGCGTGCCACCACTATCTCTCTGCGCCACTGTACTGTCACCATGGCCTCTCAATGCCTCAGGATTTCCACTTTCCAAAGCAGCTTTGTGGCACCAAAATGTCACTTTGGGCCCCTCCCGCACGTATTAACACAGACAACAATAGCATCTGCAAACCGACACGAGTCTTCTAATAGGCCTAAGTCTATGACTGTTTGAATGGAAATTAACCAAACCAAACCACAAAGGAGTTCTACTCTACCAACTGCAGGTTTCAGAATGTAAAAATAGGAGTTCGCTGCTCCATTCAACACCCGGGGTGTATTCAGTGATGTAGAATGTTTTACTTTCATTTTTATTTGTTTAACTAGGCAAGTGTGTTAAGAACAAATTCTTATTTACAATGACGGCCTAGGAACAGTGGGTTAACTGCCTAGTTCAGGGAAAGAACGACAGATTTATACCTTGTCAGCTCGGGGAATTTGATCTTGCAACCTTTCGGTTACTAGTCCAACGCTCTAACCACTAGGCTACCCTGTCGCACATTACCAAGGCTTTGCCAAAATAAAGAACTGGTGAGTGGTTATTAACATGACTGAGCACCAGGCACCACATTCATCAAGCTTTTTCCATGACTAGACTATGCATGTCAATGCCAGGCAGGCTGGCGAGGGACTCGCTCTCCAGTTCATTACAAGGACTTTGCCAAAACAAAGAACTGGTTAAGCACCACCAAGCTTTCTCCATGAATATGCATGCCATTCTGCCAGGCTGGCAGGGTATGCCACAGAAATAAAATAAAATCGGTGAGTGGCCATGGCTGAGTACCAGCTTCCCCAGGCTATCTCCATGACTATGCATGCCATGCTGCTAAGGCTGACAGGGGATTCAGCACAACTCCACAGTCCTCAGCCTCCAAGCCTCTGGCTCGATGGGATGAAACAAGACGCGGCACACTCTGCGAAGACTCTGACACACTCTGCGAAGACTCTGACACACTCTGCGAAGACGACAGCTTCCATCTCCAGTCCACAGACACAGTCCCCTGAGGTCCCTCCTGCATGCACATCACACACTGACTTAACATCTTACCTATACTGTAGGCTATACATTCATTTCACATTTGCATGAAAGATGGGAGACATGTAAGCCAAGGGCACCAACTAATAATGATAGAAAGAGACAGTCATGCACTGAGCTGCATGCCAAAGAATCACCTTTGCATTCACTCACACAGTCACGCAACATGTTGAAAAGTGGTTGGATCAGACCCAGGGTCATTTCCAAATGGCACCCAATTCCATATAGAATCCACTACTTTTGACCAGGGCACCATTTGTGATGCAGACTTTGGCGGATTTCTCCAGAAAGGAAAATCACAAGGGACAGAACCTGCGGCTGATCAAAAAAGAGACACGTGAGAAAACAAGTTTTGATTAAGTCATCGAAATAAAATAAAAAGTGCTGACAACATATTGGCTCACCTTTTACAGCTGAGCTGACCAGCGCAAAAATAATATATTGATATTGTCCAAAATAATATTGCGATAGGCCTATATTGTCATAAATAAATATCCTAATATGTAATGGATATATATTTTTTCCACTAATCAATAAATTATATAATTTAGAGTGTACAGGGCAGGAATAAGCTAATAGGCTGCATTGTCTGTCCTGAGCCAATATAATATTTTCATATCAAAAACATGTCTTCTTCAACAGACCTTCCTAACATTACAATTCTTGTATCATATATTTTCACAACTGTGAGAGGAAATTATTGCAAGCTATGCAAATACAGTCGCTGTTTTTAGTTATTCCGTATTATCTTGCACAATTTCAAAAAAAAAAATACAAAGTCTCCCCTTTAGGCTTTTTACTCGCTGATCTCAGCATTCGATGTAGCTTTGTTTTGCAATGCAACCTAATTAAAACGTAGTACAGCATTCCCAGTGATTTGCAGCACATGGGTTGAAGACAAGTATGTTGTGAGATGCCAGCAAGAGGTCACAGGAGAAAAACTCTCTCTCAAAGATTTAGCGTCAGGGGTGAAGACGGCACAACTAAAATACCAGCGAGAGGTACTAAAGCCAAAGAAAAGACAATTGAAGGAGTCTTTGCCCTGCTGTCTTTGCCTCACCTAATGTTAACATGAAATACCACCAACCAAGCAGGTCTTGTAATTGGTTTCCTTCAGCATGTAACGAAGCCAGGGGAAACATGTCCTGTCAGAGACGGCATGCTAACAGCCAGGAGACTATGCCAGAGCGATCTGTGCTGAAACCAAGGAGGCCTCAGGGTGAGTGCTTTGAGCACTGTGAATCTGGAGCAAAAGCTTCAGTGTGAGAGTGCAGCCAGACAGGCCCATGTCCAGCCATGCTGATAATAAACCCAGGGTGGCATTCAAAGCAGGCGGAACCAACCAACCCGCTCATTCTCACTCATCCAAACCCACACACACACGCATGCCGGGAATTCCAACAATCCCAAAAGTCCCTCAATGGAATTACACAGACCCAGAGGAAGAAAGATGAATCAGACATCCGCGAGAGGGATGGCAGGAAGGCGAGAGGGAGTGAGGGAACGAGAGATGGGGGCGGGGGCAGCCATGGAGTGTAAAAGAAAAACAGGGCCAGGGCAAAGAAATGGAGACAGAGAGATGGGATGAAAATAACCCTTCTTGAGCCTGCGGCTGTTACGCCACTTCTGACCGTCCTGGCAGTCTGAGATACCATACACTTTCAAAGATGTCAGATACATATGGATCCATTAGGTTAAAGCTGTTATATTACGAAGCTCTTTTGGGAACCATGTCTTCTCCAGCAGTCACATGGCGATACACTTCCTACACGGCTGGGATTGACTTAAACGATACTGACGGCAGTGCTCTGCGTGCTGAGGGTATCAGCTCCAGGTCACGGCAGAGCACAGTCCTGCGTAAGTAGCGGTCAACTAGGTCGGCAGCTAACTTCACCTCCATGACTACAACATGAGATCACTGCTCAACTATGGGGGTATGCGATCTTCAGATCCTATTTAGTACACCTGGTTTAAGACCACATCTGCAAGAGTACGAAGAATGGGCCAAGGCAATAGTAAGATCAAGTGGATAACTTATAAATTAAGGGAAGCACCACCGTAACAGTTGTTGGCCTAACATGAGCTAGCATTATTTAGGATTCCAAGCATTACAGCCTGCTAACTCTCTCATAACATATTGTCACAGGATGTAGGCCTACCAGGCTGGTTGAGTTGGCCAGGCTTCAGCAGGATGTCGGCCTGCCGGCCTGGTTGAGTTGGCCAGGCTTCAGCAGGATATAGGCCTACCGGCCTGGTTGAGTTGGCCAGGCTTCAGCAGGATATAGGCCTACCGGCCTGGTTGAGTTGGCCAGGCTTCAGTAGGATGTCGGCCTACCGGCCTGGTTGAGTTGGCCAGGCTTCAACAGGATATAGGCCTCCCGGCCTGGTTGAGTTGGCCAGGCATCAGCAGGATGTCAGCCTACCGGCCTGGTTGAGTTGGCCAGGCTTCAGCAGGATGTAGGACCTACCGGCCTGCTTGAATTGGCTGGATGTGAGAGGCTAGGGTGTTACAGTCCAGGTAGAAGAAAATAAAATAAATTGGTCCCTGAGATTAGATGACACAATCTGTGGAACTGCAGGGCCATTTCATTCCAGTTACTTACAGTTGAAGTTGGAAGTTTACATAGATTTAGGTTGGAGTCATTAAAACTCGTTTTTCCAACCACTCCACAAATTTCTTGTTAACAAACTATAGTTTTTGGCAAGTCGGTCAGGACATCTACTTTGTGCCTTACACAAGTAATTTTTCCAACAATTGTTTACAGACAGATTATTTCACTGTATCACAATTCTACACACTAAGTTGACTGTGCCTTTTAAATAGCGTGGAAAATTCCAGAAAATTATGTCATGGCTTTAGAAGCTTCTGATAGGCTAATTGACATAATTTGAGTCAATTAGATGTGTACCTGTGGATGTATTTCAAGGCCTACCTTCAAACTCAGTGCCTCTTTGCTTGACATCACGGGAAAAACAAAAGAAATCAGCCAAGACCTCAGGAAAAAAATGGTAGACCTCCACAAGTCTGGTTCATCCTAGGGAGCAATTTCCAAATGCCTGAAGGTACCACGTTCATCTGTACAAACAATAGTACGCAAGTATAAACACCATGGGACCACGCAGCCGTCATACCGCTCAGGAAGGAGACGCATTCTGTCTCCTAGAGATTAATGTACTTTGTTGCGAAAAGGTGCAAATCAATCCCAGAACAACAGCAAAGGACCTTGTGAAGATGCTGGAGGAAACAGGTACAAATGTATCTACATCCACAGTAAAACAAGTCCTATACAAACATAACCTGAAAGGCCGCTCAGCAAGGAAGAAGCCACTGCTCAAAAACCGCAATAAAAAAGCCAGACTACGGTTTGCAACTGCACATTGGGACAAAAATCGTACTCTGGTCTGATGAAACAAAAACAGAACTGTTTGGCCATAATGACCATCGTTATGTTTGGAGGAAAAATGGGGATGCTTGCAAGCCGAAGAACACCATCCCAACTGTGAAGCACGGTTATGGCAGCATCATGTTGTGGGGGTGTTTTGCTGCAGGAGGGACTGGTGCACTTCAAAATAGATTGCACCATGAGAAAGGAAAATGATGTGGATATATTGAAGCAACATCTCAAGACATAAGTTAAAGCTTGGTTGCAAATGTGTCTTCCAAATGGACAATGACCTCAAGTATACTTACAAAGTTGTAGCAAAATGGCTTAAGGACAACAAAGTCAAGCTATTGGAGTGGCCATCACAATGCCCAGACCTCAATCCTTTGGGTAGAACTTAAAAAAGCGTGTACGAGCAAGGAGGCCTACAAACCAGTTACACCAGCGCTGTCAGGAAGAATGGGACAAAAAAAAAGTTAAACAATTTAAATGCTACCAAATTCTAATTGAGTGTATGTAAACTTCTGACCCACTGGGAATGTGATGAAAGAAATTAAAGCTGAAATAAATCACTCTACTATTATTCTGACATTTCACATTCTTAAAATAAAGTGGTGATCCTAACTGACCTAAGACAGGAAATATTTACTAGGATTAAATGTCAGGAATTGTGAAAAACTGAGTTTAAATGTTTTTGGGCTAAGGTGTATGTAAACCTCCGACTTCAACTGTATATGGTGCCAAGTGGACCAGGTGACGCCCTGTTTTATTCAACAATACACCCACACACACCACAAGTGGCTGGAGAGTCGAGAGAGATGTTTACGTAGCACATGGGGATGTGTGAAACGAACTCCTGAACCTATAGTGTCCACACCTGCATCAGCGAATGGTTTGCTTTTTTTGCGTGGCGCCAACTGGTAAGACGTTTCAGGAGGTCATAGGTGCTAGGAAGGCAGGAAGTCCTGGGTTTGAGCCTTGGTGTGAGCCTAAGCAGGAAGTCGCTGTTCTCGCTAAGTAAGCAGCCTGACATCCATGACCTTTATAAAACCCTAACAGGAAGTCGCTGTTCTCGCTAAGTAAGCAGCCTGACAGCCATGACCTTTATAAAACCCTAGCAGGAAGTCGCTGTTCTCGCTAAGTAAGCAGCCTGACATCCATGACCTTTATAAAACCCTAGCAGGAAGTCGCTGTTCTCGCTAAGTAAGCAGCCTGACATCCATGACCTTTATAAAACCCTAGCAGGAAGTCGCTGTTCTCGCTAAGTAAGCAGCCTGACATCCATTACCTTCATAAAACCCTAGCAGGAAGTCGCTGTTCTCGCTAAGTAAGCAGCCTGACAGCCATTACCTTTATAAAACCCTAGCAGGAAGTCGCTGTTCTCGCTAAGTAAGCAGCCTGACAGCCATGACCTTTATAAAACCCTAGCAGGAAGTCGCTGTTCTCGCTAAGTAAGCAGCCTGACATCCATTACCTTCATAAAACCCTAGCAGGAAGTCGCTGTTCTCGCTAAGTAAGCAGCCTGACATCCATTACCTTCATAAAACCCTAGCAGGAAGTCACTGTTCTCGCTAAGTAAGCAGCCTGACAGCCATTACCTTTATAAAACCCTAACAGGTGTGTTGTTAACGTGTGAGTTAGCCCACCAGCTCTCTTTACCTTGGTTTAACATAATTAAAAGCACTTCATATTCAAACCCAGGACTTCCTGCCTTCCTAGCACCTATGCCCACCAGCTCTCTTTACCTTGGTTTAACATAATTAAAAGCACTTCCTATTCAAATCCAGGAACTTTCCCCAATCACCATTTAGAAACGTGCATCAAAATGTATTGTCTATTTACCTCCAGACAGCTTGTCTGTCCCACATCCAGAGTACTGTCATAGCGTTCCGTTCCAAATGGCACCCTATTCCCTATATAGTGCACAGATTTTCCCTAAGTAGTGCACTATGTAGGGAATAGGGTTCCATTTGGGACGCAGTGACTGCGGGATAGCGCACTACTTAGGGAAAATCTGTGCACTATATAGGGAATAGGGTGCCATTTGGGATGCCGTGACGGTGGGATAGCATGCCATGCGATGAGATGTACTCTGTCGGTGGTAACCGGAGAGCAGTAATTTGCAGGTCATCAAGCTTTCTTTTCCTCAGTGTGCTAGCTGGGGGGGGGGGGGGGGTTTAAGAGAGATCACTTTATTGGTCAATTGCACACAAGGTCCAACTGGTAATCAGGCAGGGGGCAGCTAAGTGCACTGCCACCCGAATGCTTTAATATCAAAACACCTTTGATCCAGCGATGATGACAATGGCTAGGCCTATTTATTGCATCCAGCAGAGCCGGGCTGCCAAAGTTCACCCTCTATCTTGATAGGTTTAAACAGGCAGGCCAATTCTGATCTTTTAACACTAATTGGTCTTTGGACCAATCAGATCAGCTCTTGCCAATAATTGGGCAAAAGATCCAAATTGGGATGCATGTGTCAACGCAGCCATAGAGGAACCAAGAAATGTTGTTTCAGACAGATTTACTAAAACATACATTAACTCTACAGCCCTTCAGGACACACCAAATCAATTTCCTTAAAACGGCCCTTCAAGAAATGAAAAGGTTAAATAAAAACAATTGTAGGATTATAGTTGCAGGGAGGGAGGTCATGCCAGGAGAAATGCATGCAAAAGGTGTCAGCCGCGTCAATGCCGTGTAGAGAAAGGAGCTGCTTGCTTATTCAGGGATGAGATTTCCAGATGAATGTTAGGATTCAGCTGTGACGCGTTGAATGTAGTACTTTGACATGCACGACATGCAGTCAACCTCAGCTACAGAGTAGATGCAGACTTCTTTCCCTTCCCCTTTGAGATCAGGGAGAGAGAGAATACACTGCTGGAGACCTGCTGTGATCGCATTCACCGTGGGGTGGCTGGCTCCAGGCAGGATGAATGAAGATAAGACTAGATTTATGCTCCTATCAGAGAGCTCCAGCACAGAGAGCTCCAGCACAGAGAGCTCCAACACAGAGAGAGTCACAGAGAGCTCCAGCACTGAGAGTCACAGAGAGCTCCAGCACAGAGAGAGTCACAGAGAGCTCCAGCACAGAGAGAGTCACAGAGAGCCCAAGCAAAGAGAGAGTCACAGAGAGCTCCAGCACAGAGAGTCACAGAGAGCTCCAGCACAGAGAGCTCCAGCACAGAGAGCTCCAGCACAGAGAGATCCAGCACAGAGAGAGTCACAGAGAGCTCCAGCACAGAGAGAGTCACAGAGAGCTCCAGGCTCGTGAAGATGCATGCATCATGTTAACCCTGTGTAGCCATCTACCATCTTGTCTTGCAGTCTGACTAAGTTGTACTTTGTGTTGACATTTATTTGCCAACCACTGTCCTAGCGCATCAAGCTTTATCCTGCACAGATGGCTTGGTGTGGTGGTCTCCGGCAATTCCACGATAACGGAATTGAGCTTTGATTAATTTGTTATTGTTTTTTTTACATTCAAATGTATGCCAAACAAAAACCATTGATTTGAAAGTTTGACAAACCATACAACTCTATGCACAAGGAATACTTCACAATTTCCACTGAAAATGTTACAAAAACAATTTTAGTGGAAGAAATATGCAGATGCAAACTTTGGTAACGGAAAATACAGTAAAATCCCCCCTCAGGTTTACGCAACCACGTTTCCCAAAAACTGCTAAATATCTGCTACGAATGAAGATGAAAAAAATGTCTGCAGAAAAAAATGGGGTATCTTCTATGACATGACACCTCGAGTTAGAAAAAACAATCTCTTTTGGTTATTGAACCACAGTATGCGAAGTGGATTTACACCCGGTACCGGAATTACATCACGGGTCCCTGATCTGTTAAGGATATGAATGTCATTCTCCTCATGTTTCACATGTTTGGACATCACAGTAAAGCAGAGTAGAGTTCAGTACAGTAAAGTAGAGTAGAGTTCAGTACATGCCCTCTTGCAGACAGTGTTATTATGTTGGAATTTGAGTAAACATTTCTATTCCTGCTGCTACATCTTGATTTTGCAACTGTGTAAGTGGTTACTGTACTGCATGCCGGAGAGTGAATCAATGTGCTAAATTTGCAAGAAGCCCGAACAGCAACAACATTCTTAGCAACGGTTACAGAAACTATTTACTTGCTATGACTGTGAAATGTGATTCTTTATCTACCTTAGTTGAATGCACTGACTGTAAATCCCTTTGGATAAGAGTGTCTGCTGAACTGCTTAAAATGCAAATACGTTTGTGAAAATGAACATACCAAAATGAGCTGAAAAGCACACTGGGTATTATTATTGGCCGTGCTTCAGGGTGGACCTCATTAGAATAATACTCAGCATGCATTGCAATTGTTCATTTTCACATACACATTTAGAATTAACTCTCATCAGACCATAGCGCAATCAAACTTCTGATACCAATGCAGGTTGAAAGGGGGCCATAAAAAAATGGTACAGAAAAAAAGATTTTGAAAATACAAATTAAAGCCCTCGAAAGTATCTTATTGCAAAATGCATTGGAGTGTAGTTGAGTCCAGTGTAATACAAATTACAAAATACTCAGAAGTAATGAAATACATACAGGGCCTTTAGAAAGTATTCAAAGTGGAATTTTGTTTTTAGAAATGTTTACAAATGTATTAAAAAAAAATGAAAAGCTGAAATGTCTTAGTCAAAGTGTTATGTTTGGGACAAATCTAACACATGCCTGTGTACCACTCTCCATATTTTCAAACATAGTGGTGGCTGCATCATGTTATGGGTATGCTTTGTAATCGTCAAGTACTGGAGAGTTTTTCAGGATGTATTGAATGGATGTATGCACAGGCAAATGGAGCTAAGCACAGGCAAAATCCTAGAGGAAAATCTGGTTCAGTCTTCTTTCCACCAGACACTGGGAGATGAATTCACCTTAATCTAAAACGCAAGGCCAAATCTACACTAAACTTGTTTACCAAGAAGACAATGAATGTTCCTGAGTGGCCGAGTTACAGTTTTGACTTAAATCTACTTGAAGATCTATGACAAGACCTGCAAATCGTTGTCTAGCAATGATCAATAAAACAATTTTACAGAACTTGAATAATTGTTTTAAGGATACATGGGAAAATGTTGCACAATCCAGGTGTGGAACACTCTGAGAGAATTACCCAGAAAGTCTCACAGCTGTAATCTCTACCAAAGGTGGTTCTACAAGTTTCAATGTCAGAAGTGCAGTGAAATGCCTTTCTAGCAACAACAAAAAGTACTGATTCAGGGGTGTGAACGCTTATGTAAATTATACGTTTCTGTGTTTACATTTTCAACTAAATGTGCAAACATCTCAAAAAAATATATATATATATATATTTTGTCATTATGGGGTATTGTGTGTAGATGGGTGAGAGAAAAATAATATATATTTTAATCCACTTTTTATTTCGAGCTGTAAGACCACAATTTGTGGAATAAGTCTAGGGGTATAAATACCTTATGAAGGCACTGTGTTTCAAATATATGTAACAAATAGTTTCCATCTCTGCACACACACACACACACACACACACACACACACACACACACACACACACACACACACACACACACACACACACACACACACACACACACACACACACACACACACACACACACACACACACACACACACACTTAGTGGATCATCAGCTAACAATGCAGTGAACAATCCTACTGTTATTGCAGCAGAAAGCCACTATAGGCTTGGAACAGGACCAACAATAGGCCCGTCGAAACAGCAAATTTACTATCTGTGCAGCTGAAAACGATGCAGGGTCTATTTGCATGACAAATGGGGTGTTTGTGCAGGCCAGGCTGGGGCAAGAGGGTCGGCTGAGGCTGGGCTACAGTGGCAGACGGCAGAGGACAGGGACACGCACTGAGAGGGCCACTGGCTGGCCGACTTGCTGCCATCACCATCCCCAGTGCCACAGCATAGTACAACAGACAATGATGAAAGCACAACGGTCCGTCTCTGGGCCAAACTGCATTTTTTATTTATTTTTTTATTCAAAGACTGTCAGCATCATTTACTCCCTAGTCCCTACTGACACGACGAGACAGTGATGACAGAAACACATAGATGTCTGGTAGCCCCCCCTTTGTAAACCCATCCCATCCTAGTTTGACACTTGCTTGCCCTTATCTTGCACAAGAATTAGAGCAGGAGCCAGTATCACTTTCAGAATATCTAAAGTCTTGATAAATTCTTTGGCATTTCCTATCACAGCATTTTACTTTTTTTTTGTAAAAATAAAATTTAAAAAATGCATTTCCAGAGTCCTTACTTAAGGAAAATAACATATGTATCTGCAAGGTATGCTCACACTACAACGTCTGGGGTGCAGCATTTCTAACAACGTAAACACTCAATGTAAATACTCAATGGAAACCGTTTCGCAGGTGTTTTTTATTTTGCACAGGTTAAACAAAAGTGTGAATACATTGTTCCGTCTTAATATCACATAAAAGTCCCAAACTAGCCGAGTCCATAAATTAAAATAGGCCTTTGTATTTACCACATAGAAAGCGTCACCATTCGCTGCAACGCCAGTGTGTGTGTGTGGGGGGGGGTTGACGTTTCACCTGTATTGACAGAAGCCCACAGGTAAAGGTAAATATTGCTGCCAATCAGGGGCGAGCCACTAGCTGGTCATATCCTGCACAGCCAGCCAGCCAGTGTGTGTGCTGTGCGTGTGGGTTGCAGGTGTAGAAAGCTGTGCGTTGTTGTGTTTCTGGATGGCCAGATAGCTAGAAACAAAAGACAAGAAGCTACTATGGTGGGGGTTCGTAGGTGGCTTGTTTCAGCAAATTGTATTTTGAAGTGTTTTTAGGCGTTTTGATTCATACCAAGTCTGACAATATGGGAAAAATTCGATAGCTAAGTAACTAATAACTGTAATGATGTATTTCAGCGACAACAAATGTTTATTGTGCAAATGTATTTAAGTTTTCAAGAAACATTGGAGACTAAATATGCTTTATATGTTGTCAATGATCCCATGATTCTAAGCCAACCCAGTCCGTTTTGCATCCGAAGATGCACTCGCATCGGCTTTGTTGCTAAACACATTGTTTTGTGTCGTGTGTACATTCACGTGTGTGTGTGTGTGTGTGTGTTTGTGTGTGTGTGTGTGTGTTTGGTGTGTGTGTGTGTGTGTGTGTGTGTGTGTGTGTGTGTGTGTGTGTGTGTGTGTGTGTGGTGGGGGGGGATTACAGACAAAACCTTTACTTCAACAAAACAGGTGTGTAACCTGTTAGTTCCCTAATCTAACCTGAACCTCGGACTGTGAAAACCAACCATCTGCAATAGGAGAGCCCATACTAGACGACCTCACAACAAAGTAGTTTGATTATGTTCCAAATGACACCCTATTCCCTATGTAGTGCACTACTTTAGACCAGCACCCATTGGGCTTAGGTCAAAAGTAGTGCACTATTCAGGCGATATGGGTGTCATTTGGGACACCGTCGATAATAGCCCTCCTGGCTATGCAAATCTTATTAAAAAAATAATACGCATGTTTCTCCTTGATGATCTGTTATAATAGATGTTTGCCTTGGCCTTAGGAATGCAGTAGGGTCCACTAAGTGCAGAGGCCTGCAGCTATGGAACATGTGCATCCTTGACATCATTGCATGGAGGGCTGAGTGTCTGTGGATTTTCACTTCTCCCTTTGTTCTTCATTGATCAAGTAAGGCCACTGATTAGTTAAGAACTCCACTGTCTAGGTCTTAAAAAAAAGAACACTAGTGGAAAGGAATCATCCAATGAATGAGTATAGATGGATCGGAGTAACAGGACAATTAGGCCTATGTTGTGAAAAAACGATGAAAATACTCTCTGAAAATATTCATCAATATTCAAAACTCCTTCCGTGGAGGAACGAGACGAGTGACTTCTGGTTTTTGTCAATGTGTGTCCAATTAAGACCAAGACAACCAGGTGAGGGGCGTTTCTAATTGATCAGTGACCTTAATTGATTAATTAATCATGCACAACGGAGATCAATAGCAATACATTCCAGAGGGTTATAGAGATTGTCTCTAGGTCTAGTCTTCTTGTACAGTGGTCCACCTCGAGAGAAATAAGCAAGAAACAAATGAGAATCTCACTGCCGATAGACACTTAATACAGTGGCAAGCTGTTCTTTCTCTTGCTAGAACAGAAGCTGTACCTGCTGCGTGCGGACCCGGTAGCGACGAACCTACTGATTATACTTGTAGAATCGCAATGCTCATCAGTGGCCAACAACCTGACTTTGAGCCAATTAGAGAGCACAAACTCCCCACGTGGGGGAGCCAAAAAAAAGGAGAAAGAGGGCATTTTCTTCGTACATCCATAGATGAGCCAGTCAAACTTCATATGCAATGTAGGCTATGGGATGATAGCTAGCTTAGTGCAGAGACGCAATGCACTGAATACTTCCTCCAAGCTAGCTAACCACTGTAGCAGGTATTGCCATTATGATTCAATCACAACGGATTAGCTAGCTTCCACGTAACAGCTGCTGAGTTAGCTAGCTAAGGTTCACTGCACTATGTAGTGCTAGCTAGCGAATGTGCTAACGTTACCTAGCTAAACATTTGACTATGGGCTAGACTGGCAGTATTATGGAGAGTGAATTAAATCGTTTCTTGCTAGGTAGTTATACAGCTGTGGCCATCGTGCTAGTATCAACAAGGGTTTTCTACAAAATAGCAACATCAGAGCAGATAGCTTGGAATCTAGACCAATAAGCAATGCGCACAGCTATGAATTGCCCTCCAAAAAAAAAGACACTGCCACCTTCTGCTTAGTAGAATTTTAACAAGGCTGAGTGACTGACAACTTCCAAGGTCTTTGCTGCGTGAACACAAAAAGAGATTGACTCTTCACAGGTACTAGGTACTGTCAGCAGGTAACCGTTTGGCAATCCTACCTGTGTCTGAGCTTTTACTTAGTGAATGTGGCAGGGCGGTTTTGCTTGGAGACTCCTATTTTAATAGCCTACTGCCCTGTTTCTTCAACTGTACACCTCAGTACAGTAGACTTACTTACAGCAAATCTATATTTAGCTTTTAACTTTTTTTTAAATGTCTACCTAGGTCTATAGGCGTCCCAATCATTTCCATTATGCACCACTAACAGTGAAAATAAAACTGCATTTAATAAAATTGTCAGAAGAACTTCAGTGTGATTATCCTGAGCAGTTTGAACTGAACTTAACCAATTGTAACTTAACCATTGTAATCGTGTCCCGCCCGACTCAGCCATTTACAACGCACGTATTGTAATAGCAAAGTTTACCGTTATGCAGTTAATCGATGCACTGCAATAAACGCATTTGATGCATTACCTTGCAAAGGCAACATCTCGTCGAAATGTGCATGTGATCGTACATGCTTTACAGAAAAGGCGTTGCAATATGTCTGCAGGGAGTTGCTGACTATGTGACAGCTTTAATTAGGTTATAACATCCCTGGTACAAGAGGACTGCAAATTACCATCAACATGAGCAGAAAGCATCTAGCTATTATATGCTGAGAATACAGACAGACAGACAGCATCGTTTTACCAGGAACTCTGCAAAGGGGAAGATCTAAACAGGAAATGCAACTGATCCTTTTACTGCATAAACTTTAACATGCATTGACGGTATTCAACCTGCAGCAATGCACATTGCAGACAATGCATAACTAATTGCATTTCAGTCGTTTTGCACAGATCGCATGTAATATAGTCTTACCTCCCTTTGGCTGAGACATTTCCCCTTTGCTTTGATGGGGGGGAGGGGATGCACTAGAGACGTTGCCTTCTTTCTCACTCCCTCCCTCCATCGCCCTCGCACCGAAGCTTGCTTCAGCGACTTGCTTTGCAACAAGGATGCGGAATACAAGCCGCGATCTTCATGCACTTGGAGCCTTTTTGCGTCTGAACCGTGTGTGTCCGTGCAAAGAGCAATATTACAATTGCACACCTTGCAAAACGGTCAGGAAACGGGTCGTTTTGCAATGGCACTGCAAATAATTCTCAGCGGCACTTACATAATGGGCCACGGCTGGCAGCTGAAAGCTCCTAACTTGGATCAGACAGTGAGTGGCATTGGCCTATATTACGAACGTTCTTCCTGCTTGGGCGTAAAGGATGGTGGGAACTGTAGTCCATACTGTAGTTATGCGTACTGTATTACAGTATTGTATTACTTTATTACAGTATCTGAGTACGGCTATGTGTGATAAATGATCTGCATGTTTTCTTGTAGGCTAAATACAAAATATTAATTTCAAGTGTATTATGATTTACATGAAATGAAACTTGAAGTTCCACTTTTGTTTGCACTCATATGCCGACATAATCAATAACAACAGGCATAGGCTACTTGTAATACATCACTCTTAAATATTGGAAACACACAGTCAATTTGTCCTGGAATAATTTTGCTTTATTGAATGGTACCGCAAGCAAGAGATATCATCAGCGGTAATGTCAATGAAGAGGAAACAGTTTTTTATCAACCTCCTCCTTGGTAAACAGCTTGAGAATAATACCAACCCCCCCCCCCCCCCACACACACACACACACACACAAAAAACGTTAATCTCTACTAAGATAATATTAGTTATCTATTATGAATTTAAAAAAGCAAAAGGACCATGAATCTAATCACGATTTGATGATGGACGGCTCTGAGAGCGTTCTCCGCTGTTAGAGAATCCGGCTCGTTCTGGTTGATCCAGGCCTCCAGCGCCATGAACAGCTACACCTCACCCCGAAATTCAAAGTCACATTTTAAAACTTTATTGTTCCTTCAGATCAGGGGAATTCATTTTTTAGCCAGGAGTACATAAATCAAATCAAAGTTTATTAGTCACATGCGCTGAATACAACAGGTGTAGTAGACCTTACAGTGAAATGCTGAATACAACAGGTGTAGTAGACCTTACAGTGAACTGCTGAATACAACAGGTGTAGTAGACCTTACAGTGAACTGCTAAATACAACAGGTGTAGTAGACCTTACAGTGAAATGCAGAATACAACAAGTGTAGTAGACCTTACAGTGAACTGCTGAATACAACAGGTGTAGTAGACCTTACAGTGAAATGCTGAATACAACAGGTGTAGTAGACCTATCAGTGAAATGCTGAATACAACAGGTGTAGTAGACCTTACAGTGAAATGCTGAATACAACAGGTGTAGTAGACCTTACAGTGAAATGCTGAATACAACAGGTGTAGTAGACCTTACAGTGAAATGCTGAATACAACAGGTGTAGTAGACCTTACAGTGAAATGCTTAATACAACAGGTGTAGTAGACCTTACAGTGAAATGCTGAATACAACAGGTGTAGTAGACCTTACAGTGAAATGCTGAATACAACAGGTGTAGTAGACCTTACAGTGAAATGCTGAATACAACAGGTGTAGTAGACCTTACAGTGAAATGCTGAATACAACAGGTGTAGTAGACCTTACAGTGAAATGCTTAATACAACAGGTGTAGTAGACCTTACAGTGAAATGCTGAATACAACAGGTGTAGTAGACCTTACAGTGAAATGCTGAATACAACATGTGTAGTAGACCTTATAGTGAAATGCCTACTTATAAGTCCTTTACCAACAATACAGTTATAACAAAATAATAAGAATAAGAAATAAAAGTAACAAGTAATTAAATAAATACAGTATATATACACATTGCAAAGACAAAGACACACATACAAGTTCAAAATTGTTCAATAGTTCTGTACATAATCATAAGATGGAGTAATACACAGGAGTTAGCCTGCTCCCATGTCTGTTTGTGCTGTATTGCCAACACAAACAGATCTCGGATGAGACAGACAATTATGTGACAATGATTGACAAGGAGTCGGTCAGACAGTGTAAACAGATCTGCAATCAGGCTACCAAGGAGTAGGCCTACTGTACCTGCAATATGAGGTCTAAACGCTGCAGCAGGGTCATGAGCAGGTCGATGCTGACGGTGGTCCACTCCCCACTCTGCAGTACGGAGGACAGGTTCCAGGACAGGTTCCCTCAGGGCCACTTCTCCAGTCTGAAGGGCATACTGGTACCTGCAATGTTGTCAACATTATTATTGTCCAGTCCATGTTTCACTAATTGAACTAATTGTTAAAGGTCCAATGCAGTGTTTTTATCTCAATATCAAATCATTACTGGGTAACAATTAATTATATTACTGTGATTGTTTTCAATTAAAATTGTAAAAAAATAAAAAATAAGAAAAACATCTTCTTAGCAAAAAGCAATTTCTCAAGGAAGAATTTTGAAAAGACTGTCTGGTCTCAATGGAGAGGGGAAAACTGAAAACTCGCTGAATTTGGCAGAGCGGTTTGGAACTATTTCTTATTGGTCAAATAACTAATTTACCGCCTAGTGATGACCCACTAAAACAGGGTGACATTTCAGGCAGTCTTTTCAAATAGCTCTTACCCTAAAATGTCATTATCATAATTTTCACAATTTGACAGTATTGTTCCAAAATGGTTTTGGACAGCATTGGGCCTTTTAATGAATGCGATGTTTATTGTAAAGACTAATGTATGGACTTCATAATGTATGGACTTCATAATGTATGGACTTCATAATGTATGGACTTCATAATGTATTGGCTTCATAATGTATGGACTTCATAATGTATGGACTTCATAATGTATGGACTTCATAATGTATGGACTTCATAATGTATTGGCTTCATAATGTATGGACTTCATAATGTATGGACTTCATAATGTATGGACTTCATAATGCATGGACTTCATAATGTATGGACTTCATAATGTATGGACTTCATAATGTATTGGCTTCATAATGTATGGACTTCATAATGTATGGACTTCATAATGTATGGACTTCATAATGTATGGACTTCATAATGTATTGGCTTCATAATGTATGGACTTCATAATGTATGGACTTCATAATGTATGGACTTCATAATGCATGGACTTCATAATGTATGGACTTCATAATGTATGGACTTCAGCTGAAAATGTTATTCCTAGTAGTTAAAAAAACATTTACAGAGTTCAACAAACTATATCAGATGACACCCCGACCTCCATTCATATAACCATAACATATACATTATATTACAACATAAAGAGGGAGGTTACCTTTTCCCAATGGGGACCTGAAAATACAGGGCTCCATTGGGAAAGACGACCTCTGACCTCAATGGGACTTCATGGTTAAATAAACGTGAGATAAAAATAAATAAACAGTACAATACCTTTCCACCGCGTGTCCAGAGGAGCTGGCCAGGTTCTGAGTCATGTACTGGGTGACCCTGCTGAAAGCCCTGGACTCGGTATTTAGTGGCCAGATTGTGTAGAGAGGGCACAGAGAGAGAGATGAGAAGGGGACAGATCGAAAGACAGAGAGACAGAGAGAAAGAGAGAGATGAAAAGGGGGTCAGATAGAAAGAGCGACAGAGAGAGATGAGAAGGGGGTCAGATAGAAAGAGAGACAGAGAGAGATGAGAAGGGGGTCAGATAGAAAGAGAGACAGAGAGAGATGAGAAGGGGGTCAGATAGAAAGAGAGACAGAGAGAGATGAGAAGGGGGTCAGATAGAAAGGGAGAGAGAGAGACAGAGAGAGATGAGAAGGGGTCAGATAGAGAGAGATGAAAAGGGGACAGAGAGAGAGAGAGAGAGAGACAGAGAGAGAGACAGAGAGAGATGAGAAGGGGGTCAGATCAAGGGAAAGAGGTCATGTATGTAAAGTAATGACGTCCTCTCTAAACCCACACCTGCACACACAGTAAGCCTTTGATCATCCAAATGCATGTTATGTTTTACCCAAGGAAATTATGTTGTAGTTGATCCAAATGCATGTTATGTTTCACCCAAGGAAATTATGTTGAATTGATCCAAATACATGTTGTGTTTTACCCAAGGAAATTATGTTGTAGTTGATCCAAATGCGTTATGTTTTACCCAAGGAAATGATGTTGTAGTTGATCCAAATACACCCAACCTCCGCAGAGTACACAGAAAAGTCTTAGTTGCTATTATTATTTTTAAAAGTCTGACTTTATCATGGGTATCTCCAGCCAAGACAGAAACTCAAACCCCAACAGAAATGGCAACAGATCAAAGCTATTTGTGGTAGTAGGCTGTACCCGGCATACAGAAGCCTAGAGAGTATTTTCTCCTGTCTAGTGTTGTCTACTGTTAGCCAGCCAGAATAAGCCTCCTTCCCCTTAATCAGTCACCGATTTAGACCTGGGACACCAGCTGGGTGTAATTAATGATCAGGTAGAACAGAAAAGCAGCAGGCTCTGGACCTCGTAGGGTCAGAGGTTAACAGCCCTGGCCTAAACACCCTGTAGCAGCTTTTCCCAAACTCTGTCCTCGGGACCACCAAGGGGTGCAAGGTTTTGTTTTGTTTCCCTATCACTACGCAGCTTATTCAAATAATGAAAGCTTGATGATTAGTTGATTATGTTTAATCCGCTGTGTAGTGCTAGGGCAACAAAACAAGATGTGTACCCCTTTGGTGGTCCCGAGGACCGAGTTGGAGAAACCCTGCCGTGTAGAATACCCTATAGGAGTGATTCCCAAACTTTTTATAGTCCCGTACTCCTTCAAACATTTAATCTCCATCTGCGAACCCCCATCTAGCACCAGGGTCAGCTGTACCCCCTCTGGCACCAGGGTCAGCTGTACCCCCTCTAGCACCAGGGTCAGCTGTACCCCCTCTAGCACCAGGGTCAGCTGTACCCCCTCTAGCACCAGGGTCAGCTGTACCCCCTCTAGCACCAGGGTCAGCTGTACCCCATCTAGCACCAGGGTCAGCTGTACCCCCTCTAGCACCAGGGTCAGCTGTACCCCCTCTGGCACCAGGGTCAGCTGTACCCCCTCTAGCACCAGGGTCAGCTGTACCCCCTCTAGCACCAGGGTCAGCTGTACCCCATCTAGCACCAGGGTCAGCTGTACCCCCTCTAGCACCAGGGTCAGTCACTCTCAAATGTTTGTTTTTTTCACCATCATTGTAAGCCTGCCACACACAATATACGATACATTTATTAAACATTAGAACGAGTGAGAGTTTTTGTCATAACCCGGCTCGTGGGAAGTAACACAGAGCTCTTATAGGACCAGGGGACAAATAATAATATAATAATAATCAATAATGTTGCTCTTTATTTAGCCATCTTACATATAAAACCTTATTTGTTCATTGAAAATTGTGAATAACTCACCACAGGTTAATGAGAAGGGTGTGCTTGAAAGGATTCACATAACTCTGCAATGTTGGGTTGTTTTGGTGAGAGTCTCAGTCATAAATCATTTTCCACACACAGTCTGTGCCTGTATTTTGTTTTCATGCTAGTGAGGGCCGAGAATCCACTCTCACATAGGTACGTGGTTGCAAAGGGCATCAGTGTCTTAATTAACAGTGCGATTTGCCAAGGCAGGATACACTGAGTGCAGCCCTATCCAGAAATCTGGCAGTGGCTTCTGACTAAATTCAATTTTCACAGAACCGCTTGTTGCAATTTCGATGAGGCTCTCTTGTTCAGATATTGGTAAGTGGACTGGAGGCAGAGCATGAAAGGGATAACCAATCCAGTTGTTTGTGTCATCCATTTCAGGAAAGTACCTGCATAATTGCACACCCAACTCACTCAGGTGCTTCGCTATATCACATTTGACCTTGTCTGTAAAGCTTGAGTTCATTTGCACACAAAAAAATCATACAATGATGGAAAGACCTGTGTGTTGTCCTTGTTAATGCAGACAGAGAAGAGCTCCAACTTCCTAATCATAGCCTCAATTTTGTCCCGCACATTAAATATAGTTCCAGAGACTCCCTGTAAACTCCCGTGGCTTGTTTTTCAAACTGGCATGTTTTGTTTCTAAATGTCTGTGCAAGAGTGAAGGTTTTATCAAGTTGTGAGATAGTACTTTTGCACATCTAACACACTGTGGCTGAGGAAAGGCACTACTTCCAATAAAAGTGAACCCCAAATCAATGTAGTTCTCATCATATTTGCACCTCTTCGATGGGCCAACGTCCCTGTCTGTTGTTCGGTGCTTTCCGGGGTAAGGGGGCAGTAGCTCTTCGGCTGCATCAGATTCACAACTGTCAGTGTCCATGTTAGCTGGACTAACAACAAATGTAGAATTACTGATGCTAGTATTGGATGTGCTCGTGGAAGCAGAACAACTTGTGTTGTCGACAGGTGCAGGTGTAGTACTGCTGGTAGTAGCAGTACTTCCAGTAGAGCTGGTATGTGTCTCAATGGACGCAGGCCATACTTTGAACCGTTTATCAATTTTCGAGCAAACAGAATGAGCAGCAGCTACGTTTGGCTACATACAGATCTTCAGTGGAATTCCCGTGAGAGCGTTAATGTGATTGGATGTTAATTATTTGACTAGGCTACCTGTATTTGACATTGTGTTGTTATTTTGCTGAACACTAGATGGTTTCATTTTATTTTGGGCAGTGAAACGAGGCCACTCAGGTGAGAAAGAAACCTCACCCAATTGTATAGCCCCGTTGGAAAATATACATGGACAATTTGAAAATGTGAATATTTGTATTATTATTATATTTTTTTTATGTGAATCACATTTGTATTTGGCGTACCCTGACGACATTGCACGTACCACAGTTTGGGAATACCTGCCCTATACCCTATAGAATACCCAATACCCTATAGAATACCCTATACCCTATATAATACCCTTTACCCTGTAGAATACCCTATACCCCATAGAATACCCTATATAATACCCTTTACCCTATAGAATACCCTATGCCCTATATCACACCCTATTTTTTTTATTTATTTTATTTGACCTTTATTAAACCAGGTGGCTAGTTGAGAACACCTTTATTTAACCAGGTGGCTAGTTGAGAACACCTTTATTAAACCAGGTGGCTAGTTGAGAACACCTTTATTTAACCAGGTAGGCTAGTTGAGAACACCTTTATTTAACCAGGTAGGCTAGTTGAGAACACCTTTATTAAACCAGGTGGCTAGTTGAGAACACCTTTATTAAACCAGGTGGCTAGTAGAGAACACCTTTATTAAACCAGGTGGCTAGTTGAGAACACCTTTATTAAACCAGGTGGCTAGTAGAGAACACCTTTATTAAACCAGGTGGCTAGTTGAGAACACCTTTATTTAACGAAGTAGACTAGTTGAGAACACCTTTATTTAACCAGGTGGCTAGTTGAGAACACCTTTATTTAACCAGGTAGGCCAGTTGAGAACACCTTTATTAAACCAGGTGGCTAGTTGAGAACACCTTTATTTAACCAGGTAGGCCAGTTGAGAACACCTTTATTAAACCAGGTGGCTAGTTGAGAACACCTTTATTAAACCAGGTGGCTAGTTGAGAACACCTTTATTAAACCAGGTGGCTAGTTGAGAACACCTTTATTAAACCAGGTGGCTAGTTGAGAACACCTTTATTAAACCAGGTGGCTAGTTGAGAACACCTTTATTAAACCAGGTGGCTAGTTGAGAACACCTTTATTTAACCAGGTAGGCCAGTTGTGAACACCTTTATTTAACCAGGTAGGCTAGTTGAGAACACCTTTATTAAACCAGGTGGCTAGTTGAGAACACCTTTATTAAACCAGGTGGCTAGTTGAGAACACCTTTATTAAACCAGGTGGCTAGTAGAGAACACCTTTATTAAACCAGGTGGCTAGTTGAGAACACCTTTATTAAACCAGGTGGCTAGTAGAGAACACCTTTATTAAACCAGGTGGCTAGTTGAGAACACCTTTATTTAACCAGGTAGACTAGTTGAGAACACCTTTATTTAACCAGGTGGCTAGTTGAGAACACCTTTATTTAACCAGGTAGGCCAGTTGAGAACACCTTTATTAAACCAGGTGGCTAGTTGAGAACACCTTTATTTAACCAGGTAGGCCAGTTGAGAACACCTTTATTAAACCAGGTGGCTAGTTGAGAACACCTTTATTAAACCAGGTGGCTAGTTGAGAACACCTTTATTAAACCAGGTGGCTAGTAGAGAACACCTTTATTAAACCAGGTGGCTAGTTGAGAACACCTTTATTTAACCAGGTAGACTAGTAGAGAACACCTTTATTAAACCAGGTGGCTAGTTGAGAACACCTTTATTTAACCAGGTAGGCCAGTTGAGAACACCTTTATTTAACCAGGTAGGCCAGTTGAGAACACCTTTATTAAACCAGGTGGCTAGTTGAGAACACCTTTATTTAACCAGGTAGGCCAGTTGAGAACACCTTTATTTAACCAGGTGGCTAGTTGAGAACACCTTTATTTAACCAGGTAGGCCAGTTGAGAACACCTTTATTTAACCAGGTGGCTAGTTGAGAACACCTTTATTTAACCAGGTAGGCTAGTTGAGAACACCTTTATTTAACCAGGTAGACTAGTAGAGAACACCTTTATTAAACCAGGTGGCTAGTTGAGAACACCTTTATTTAACCAGGTAGGCTAGTTGAGAACACCTTTATTTAACCAGGTAGGCTAGTTGAGAACACCTTTATTTAACCAGGTAGGCCAGTTGAGAACACCTTTATTAAACCAGGTAGGCCAGTTGAGAACACCTTTATTAAACCAGGTGGCTAGTTGAGAACACCTTTATTTAACCAGGTAGGCCAGTTGAGAACACCTTTATTAAACCAGGTGGCTAGTTGAGAACACCTTTATTTAACCAGGTAGGCCAGTTGAGAACACCTTTATTAAACCAGGTGGCTAGTTGAGAACACCTTTATTTAACCAGGTAGGCCAGTTGAGAACACCTTTATTAAACCAGGTGGCTAGTTGAGAACACCTTTATTTAACCAGGTAGGCCAGTTGAGAACACCTTTATTAAACCAGGTGGCTAGTTGAGAACACCTTTATTTAACCAGGTAGGCTAGTTGAGAACACCTTTATTTAACCAGGTGGCTAGTTGAGAACACGTTCTCATTTGCAACTGCGACCTGGCCAAGATAAGGCATAGCAGTGTGAACAGACAACACAGAGTTACACATACCCTATATAATGCCCTATATCCTATAGAATACCCATATACCCTATAGAATACCCTATACCTTATAGAATACCCTATGCCCTATATCACCCCCTATACCCTATATAATGCCCTATATCCTATATAATACCCTATTCCTTATATAATACCCTATACCCTATATAATACCCTATACCTTATAGTATACCATGTACCTTATATAATACCACATACCCTATACACTACCCTATACCCTATATAATAACCTAGACCTTATAGAATACCCTATACCCTATACCTTATAAAATACCCTATGCCCTATATAATACCATATACCCTATAAAATACCCTATACCTTATATAATACCCTATATCCTATATAATACCCTATACCTAATAGAATATCCTATACCCTATAGAGTACCAGATATTCTATACCTTATGGAATACCCTTTACCCTATATAATACCCTATACATTATAGAATACTCTATACAATATATAATACCCTATACCCTATATAATGCCCTATATCCTATATAATGCCCTATACCTTAAATAATACCCTATACCGTAAAGAATACCCTATACCCTATATAATACCCTATACCCTGTAGAATACCTTATACCTTGTAGAATACAATTTTCCCTATATAAAACCGTATAGAATACCCTATACCCAATAGAATGCCCCATATAATACCCTATACCTTATATAATACCCTATAATTTATATAATATGCTATACCTTATAAAATTCCCTATACCTTATAGAATACCCTATAGCCTATATAATTCCTTATACCCTATATAATACCATATACCATATAGAATACCCTATACCCAATACCTTATAGAATACCCTGTACCCTATATAATAATATAATAACCTATACCTTATAGAATACCCTATCTATAGAATACCCTAAATAATGCCCTATACCTTATAGATTACCCTATACCCTATATAATACCATATACCTTATATAATACCCTATACCCTATATAATACCCTATACCCTATATAATACCCTATACCTTTTAGAATACCCTTTACTCTATATAATACCCTATACCCTATACCTTATAGAATACCCTATACCCTATAGAATACCCTATAGAATGCCCTATACCTTATAGATTACCCTATACCCTATATAATACCATATATCTTATATAATACCCTTTACCCTATATAATACCCTATACCATATACCTTATAGAATACCCTATATAATGCCCTATACCTTATAGATTACCCTATACCCTATATAATACCATATACCTTATATAATACCCTAAACCCTATAGAATACACTATACCCTATATAATACCCTATACCTTATAGAATACCCTTTACCCTATGTAATACCCTATACCCTATACCTTATAGAATATCCTGTACCCTATATAATGCCCTATATCCTATAGAATACCCTATACCTTATATAACACCCTATACCCTATAGAATACCCTATGCCTTATAGAATACCCTATACCCTATATAATACCATGTACCGTATATAATGCCCTATATCCTATAGATTACCCTATACCCTACATAATACCCTATATCGTATAGAATACCCTGTGCCCTATTTAATACCCTATACCTTATAGAATACCCTATACCATATAGAATACCCTATACCGTACAGAATCCCCTATATCTTACAGAATACCCTATACCTTACAGAATACCCTATACCCTATATAATACCCTATACACTATATAATACCCTTTATCCTATATAATACCCTATACCTTTTAGAATACCCTATATAATACCTCATACCTTATAGAATAACCTATATCCTATATAATACCCTGTACCCTATATAATACCCTATACCTTATAGATGTCACGCCCTGACCTTAGTATTCTTTATTTTCTTTATTGTTTTGGTTAGGTCAGGGTGTGACATGGGTGATCAATGTGTTTTTGTACTGTCTAGGGGTTTTGTTGGTTTATGGGGTTGTTTACTATCTAGGTGTTTATGTATGTCTATAGTTGCCTATATTGGTTCTCAATTAGAGGCAGCTGTTTATCGTTGTCTCTGATTGGGAACCATATTTAGGCAGCCATCCTCTTTGGGTATTTCGTGGGTTATTATCTATGTCTATGTCTAGTTGCCTGTGTCTGCACATTTAGATTATATAGCATCACGGTCGTTTGTTGTTTTGTAAGTTTGTTTCAGTGTTCTTTCTTCATTAAATATAGAACATGTATTCATATCACGCTGCGCCTTGGTCTCCTCTTTATGACGATCGTGACAATAGAATACCCTATACCCTATATAATACCCTATATCCTATATACAGTGCCTTGCGAAAGTATTCGGCCCCCTTGAACTTTGCGACCTTTTGCCACATTTCAGGCTTCAAACATAAAGATATAAAACTGTATTTTTGTTGTGAAGAATCAACAACAAGTGGGACACAATCATGAAGTGGAACGACATTTATTGGATATTGCAAACTTTTTTAACAAATCAAAAACTGAAAAATTGGGCGTGCAAAATTATTCAGCCCCTTTACTTTCAGTGCAGCAAACTCTCTCCAGAAGTTCAGTGAGGATCTCTGAATGATCCAATGTTGACCTAAATGACTAATGATGATAAATACAATCCACCTGTGTGTAATCAAGTCTCCGTATAAATGCACCTGCACTGTGATAGTCTCAGAGGTCCGTTAAAAGCGCAGAGAGCATCATGAAGAACAAGGAACACACCAGGCAGGTCCGAGATACTGTTGTGAAGAAGTTTAAAGCCGGATTTGGATACAAAAATATTTCCCAAGCTTTAAACATCCCAAGGAGCACTGTGCAAGCGATAATATTGAAATGGAAGGAGTATCAGACCACTGCAAATCTACCAAGACCTGGCCGTCCCTCTAAACTTTCAGCTCATACAAGGAGAATACTGATCAGAGATGCAGCCAAGAGGCCCATGATCACTCTGGATGAACTGCAGAGATCTACAGCTGAGGTGGGAGACTCTGTCCATAGGACAACAATCAGTCGTATATTGCACAAATCTGGCCTTTATGGAAGAGTGGCAAGAAGAAAGCCATTTCTTAAAGATATCCATAAAAAGTGTCATTTAAAGTCTGTCACAAGCCACCTGGGAGACACACCAAACATGTGGAAGAAGGTGCTCTGGTCAGATGAAACCAAAATTGAACTTTTTGGCAACAATGCAAAACGTTATGTTTGGCGTAAAAGCAACACAGCTCATCAACCTGAACATGGAGCCAAATACAGGACCATTCTGGAAGAAAACCTGATGGAGTCTGCAAAAGACCTGAGACTGGGACGGAGATTTGTCTTCCATCAAGACAATGATCCAAAACATAAAGCAAAATCTACAATGGAATGGTTCAAAAATAAACATATCCAGGTGTTAGAATGGCCAAGTCAAAGTCCAGACCTGAATCCAATCGAGAATCTGTGGGAAGAACTGAAAACTGCTGTTCACAAATGCTCTCCATCCAACCTCACTGAGCTCGAGCTGTTTTGCAAGGAGGAATGGGAAAAAATTTCAGTCTCTCGATGTGCAAAACTGATAGAGACATACCCCAAGCGACTTACAGCTGTAATCGCAGCAAAAGGTGGCGCTACAAAGTATTATCTTAAGGGGGCTGAATAATTTTGCACGACCAATTTTGCAGTTTTTGATTCGTTAAAAAAGTTTGAAATATCCAATAAATGTCGTTCCACTTCATGATTGTGTCCCACTTGTTGTTGATTCTTCACAAAAAATACAGTTTTATATATTTATGTTTGAAGCCTGAAATGTGGCAAAAGGTCGCAAAGTTCAAGGGGGCCGAATACTTTCGCAAGGCACTGTAATACCATATACCCTATATAATACCCCATTCCCTATATATTACCATATACCTTATAGAATACCCTAAACCCTATATATTACCCTATACCTTATAGAATACCCTGTACCCTATATATTACCCTATACCTTATAGAATACCCTAAACCCTATATATTACCCTATACCTTATAGAATACCCTGTACCCTATATATTACCCTATACCTTATAGAATACCCTAAACCCTATATATTACCCTATACCTTATAGAATACCCCATTCCCTATATATTACCCTATACCTTATAGAATACCCTAAACCCTATATATTACCCTATACCTTATAGAATACCCTGTACCCTATATATTACCCTATACCTTATAGAATACCCTAAACCCTATATATTACCCTATACCTTATAGAATACCCTGTACCCTATATATTACCCTATACCTTATAGAATACCCTAAACCCTATATATTACCCTATACCTTATAGAATACCCTGTACCCTATATATTACCCTATACCTTATAGAATACCCTGTACCCTATATATTACCCTATACCTTATAGAATACCCTGTACCCTATATATTACCCTATACCTTATAGAATACCCTGTACCCTATATATTACCCTATACCTTATAGAATACCCTGTACCCTATATATTACCCTATACCTTATAGAATACCCTGTACCCTATATATTACCCTATACCTTATAGAATACCCTGTACCCTATATATTACCCTATACCTTATAGAATACCCTGTACCCTATATATTACCCTATACCTTATAGAATACCCTGTACCCTATATATTACCCTATGCCTTATAGAATACCCTGTACCCTATATATTACCCTATACCTTATAGAATACCCTGTACCCTATATATTACCCTATACCTTATAGAATACCCTGTACCCTATATATTACCCTATACCTTATAGAATACCCTGTACCCTATATATTACCCTATACCTTATAGAATACCCTGTACCCTATATATTACCCTATGCCTTATAGAATACCCTGTACCCTATATATTACCCTATACCTTATAGAATACCCTGTACCCTATATATTACCCTATACCTTATAGAATACCCTGTACCCTATATATTACCCTATACCTTATAGAATACCCTGTACCCTATATATTACCCTATACCTTATAGAATACCCTGTACCCTATATATTACCCTAAACCTTATAGAATACCCTAAACCCTGTATAATACTCTATATCCTATAGAAATCAATATATCCTATAGAATACCCTATACCCTATATAATTCCCTATTCCTTCTAGAATACCCTATACCCTATATCCTATAGAATACCCTATACCCTATATAATACCATATACCTTATATAATACCTTATTCAAAATATAATACACTATACCCTATATAATACCTTAAATCACATAGAATACCCTATACTCCATATCATTCCCTATTCCTTCTCGAATATTCTATACCCTATTTAATACCATATATCCTATAGAATACCCTATATCCTATAGAATATCCTATACCCTATTAAATACCATATACCTTATAGAATACCCTATAACCTATATAATACCCTATATCCTATAGAATACCCTATACGCTATAGGATGTACACAATATACAGCTATCTAGTGTTGCAGTCATAGAGATGTAATTCCTAGAACGGGTTTTTCCATTCAAATTAATGAGTGGAATTATACAGGAATTATAGTTCTATGGTTGCAGTAGCCAGCCAGAGTAAGCCTCTACAGTAGATTATGATCAATGAGGTTACACCTACATGGACCAATTACGTTGGTCAATCACTAATTGATGTACTAATTGATGTATTATGACACCCACTGACCGTGCGTCCTCCCAGCAGCCTCCACTGGTATTCAACATTTAGGACTGGGATTTCCGAGTAGTACTGAATCAGTCACGAGGTTGCAGTTACCAAGTACACCCACTAGATGGCTATATAAAAATACACAGTAAACTGTTTGAGCGTGTTACCCATATAGAGTACACAGTCTAAAGCCGTAGAGTGACATCTACAGTTAAACCCCCCTCTCCTGACACTTTCTGCCCCCCCCCCCCATGAACCCTAAACCACTTTCTGCTCCCCCCCATGAACCCTAAACCACTTTCTGCCCCCCCCCCCCCCCCATGAACCCTAAACCACTTTCTGCCCCCCCCTAAACCACTTTCTGCTTCCCCCCCATGAACCCTAAACCACTTTCTGCCCCCCCCCCCCCCCCCATGAACCCTAAACCACTTTCTGCTTCCCCCCCCATGAACCCTAAACCACTTTCTGCTCCCCCCCCCCCCCCCATGAACCCTAAACCACTTTCTGCTTCCCCCCCCATGAACCCTAAACCACTTTCTGCTTCCCCCCCCCCCCCCCCCCCATGAACCCTAAACCACTTTCTGCTCCCCCCCCCCCCATGAACCCTAAACCACTTTCTGCTTCCCCCCCCCCTCCCCCCCCCATGAACCCTAAACCATGTATTACTTGTCAGGAGGGCAATTCCTTATGATATCATTTCTTGTGGCTCCCCGAGCCGACAAAGTGAGAAATCTGTTCATGTGCCCTTGAGCAAGGCACTTAACCCTAATTTACTCCAGGGTCACTGTTGATAATGGCAGATGGGATATGGGATATGCAAAAAAAAATAAAAAAATCACACGTGTATTAATACACACTTATAGGACAAATCTAATCACCTACCAAACTATTATTATTGTTATTGAACCTGTTGAAGACGGCAGCACACTGTACGCTCTCGCTCACCATAGCACCTTGGATGCCAGAAACGTGCTTTATAAATCAAATGAACGGTTGGTTACCTGATGAACTTGTCAAAGACCTCAGCACACTCAGCGGTCTCTAGCAGGACGACTACTTTGTTTGTTTCAAATGTCACAGAGACGATGTTGTCATTTTCCTTTATCCCCTCCCACAAACACACACGGGTTCGAGGACAAGGTTCAGCCACCCACATCCCACAAAAGTTTTCCCAGTCAGACCCAGGATTTCACCTGGTAACCCTTTGGTCTCTGCCCACCTGACTAACCCTGTAGGCAAGCTGCCTACCTGAACCCTGAGGGACACATCGCTGCCGTTCCCCTGAGCCAGCAGAGCCTCCAGACGCTGCACCGGAGCCAGAGAGCAGCTTATGGTGTCACCGCCATAATTCTGGATCTCATCAGCCTTCGTCATGCCTAGACGAGGGAGAATACTTTATTGTACAGTTTTAGGGTTTAATGAAAATGGAAATAGTGTGTTTGACACATTTTATTGTTTAACTCTTTTTGCTACAAAATTTAGAAATGTGCCATTTTCACATACGCAGACACTAGTATGGTGTTGGAGATAATGAATACGAGGTTGAAAAGTGGTGCTATAGGGGCCTCCCGGGTGGCGCAGTGGTTGAGGGCGCTGTACTGCAGTGCCAGCTGTGCCACCAGAGACCCTGGGTTCGCCCCCAGGCTCTGTCGTACCCGGCCGTGCCCGGGAGGTCCGTGGGGCGACGCACAATTGGCCTAGCGTTGTCCGGGTTAGGGAGGGTTTGGCCGGTAGGGATATCCTTGTCTCATCGCGCACCAGCGACTCCTGTGGAGTGTACGCTAACCAAGGTTGCCAGGTGCACAGTGTTTCCTCCGACACATTGGTGCGGCTGGCTTCCGGGTTGGATGCGCGCTGTGTTAAGAAGCAGTGTGGCTTGGTTGGGTTGTGTATCGGAGGACGCATGACTTTCAACCTTCGTCTCTCCCGAGCCCGTACGGGAGTTGTAGCAATGAGACAAGATAGTAGCTACTACAACAATTGGATACCACGAAATTGGGGAGAAAACGGGGTAAAAAAAAACGAAAAATGTAAAAAGTGGTGCTATTGCCCTTTAGCAAGGGTACAACCGCAGGAGATGTCATGGGCCCCGTCAACGTGAACAGGGAAGGGAGAAGCGGTGGCCGTTAAATAGAGATACAGACCAGATTCAAATGGGAAACTGTATATGATTTGAATTAAGGATCTATTTTAGCTTTTATTAATCTGTCAGAGGAAGTTCCTCTTTTTTCTTATAAGTCTGTTGGTCAAACTTCCTTTTCCGGAAGAAAAAGGGAACAAGAAACAACCGGAACTATTGTGTCAGTGTTTAACTCTCCTCCAGTCGTGATTCACACAGGCACGAGGTTGACCGTGTAAATTACTGTAAGACTAGACTAATTGTCTTAAACATTGGTTTTAAAGTTGAATGTATCAGTTCCTAGATATATTTGTAAACTACCCTCATTTGCAGTATCAAAGTAAATAATAGCTCAAGTTAAAATGCAGGGGGAGACACTTTATTTTTCAAGCATTAGTCATACTACTGTATCAAATCAATGACAAATGTGTCTCCCTGTATAAATGATCAAACAAATCAAACTACAAACCAAACACTCCAACTGTTACTGTTCTATACTGGTTTATACGCACCTAAAATGACACTCTACAATACATTACACTGAAGTGTTTTGTTATCTCAATTCCCCTGTGCTTCTGTGTCATCCTGCCCTGCAAAGTGAGTTGTCAATGGGAACAGACAGACAGTGGTGGTGTTGGGTGGCCTTACCTCCAGTGACGAGGCCGGTGTAGAGACAGAGAGACAACAACAGCATCCCCATTAGGTTGATCTGAGCCAGGGGCCCTTTTAATCCGGGGAAGGGCCACAGATATATCTTCTCTTCTTTTCCTCTTCCAGAAAGTACTTTATTCTCTCTTAATCCCCTCTCTCTCTCTCCCCCCCCCCCCCCCTCTCTCTCTCTCTCTCTCTCTCTCTCCCCCCCCCCTCTCTCTCTCTCTCTCTCTGTCTCTCTCTCCCCCCCCCCCTCTCTCTCTCTCTCTCTGTCTCTCTCTCTATTCTCCTGCTCTCTCTATCTCTCTCTCTACCCCTTTCTGTCTCTTTCTGCCTCTCCCCCCCTCTCCCTCTCTGTATATTATCTCTCCTCTCTCTCCCTCTTCATCTATTCTCTCTCTCTCTCTCTCTCTCTCTCTCTCTCTCTCTCCCCGTCTCTCTCTCTCTCCCTCACTCTTTGTCTATTCTCTCCTCTCGCTCTCCATCTGTCTATTCTCTCTGTCTCTCTCTCGTCTCTCATATTTTTTCTCCATCTCTCTCCATTCTCTCCTCTCTTTCTCCGTCTCTCTCTCTCTTTCTCCGTCTATGCTCTCCATCTCTCTCTCTCTCTCTCCGTCTATTCTCTCCCTTTCTCTCTGTCTATTCACTCCGTCTCTCTCTATTTCCGTCTAATCTCTCCATCTATCTCCCTCTCTCTCTCTCCCTCTGTCTATTCTCTCTGTCTCTCGCTCTCTCCGTCTATTCTCTCTGTCTATTCTCTGTCTCTCTCACTCTCCGTCTATTCTCTCTGTCTCCCTCTCTCTTCTGTCTATTCTCTCTGTCTATTCTCTATCTCTCTCCCTCTCTCTTCGGTCTATTCTCTCTGTCTATTATCTCTCTCTCCCTCTCTCTTCCGTCTATTCTCCATCCCTCTCTATCACTCTTCCATCTATTCTCTCTGTCTATTCTCTGTCTCTATCCCTCTCTGTCTATTCTCTGTCTATTTTCTCCATCTCTCTCTCTCCCTCTCTCTGTCCGTCTATTCTCTGTCTCTCCCTCTCTCTTCCGTCTATTCTCTCTGTCTATTCTCTGTCTCTCTCCCTCTCCGTCTAGTCTATTCTATTCTGTCTCTTCTTTGGGTGTAGTGCTGCTGGGGCAAGTCAGAGCAGGCTATGGGGGGAGGTGGAGGGCATTCTCAAATTGAGAAGCCCATGATCAGGTTGAAAGCAGGGCAGAATTGTCAAGGTTGAACAGAACATATTGGCACTATGTTGAAAAAAACAATTCCTGTATTGTTTTACAGTAAATTACTGGCAGCACAGTAACCAGTAAATTACTGTAGATTTACAGGACCTTTACTGTATCACAAATGTACAGCATATTAATGGAACACCTGACTACAGTAACAAGCTGTATTTCTAGATTTTACAGTGCATTACTGTTACATATATTTGATATAAGTATTTTCAATACCTGTTTTGTCATTGGTATTTCACCAGCCTGCCCCACAACCTCTTATGTAACAGTTTAATAATCAGTTTAATTGTATTTTGAGGATCCCGAGTGGCACAGAGGTCTAAGGTATTGCATCTCAGTGCTAGAGGTGTCACCACAGACCCTGGTTCGATCCTGGGCTGTATCACAACCTTTTTGTCCAGGTGGATAAGGGCAGTGTGCACTGCAATGGTGATGGCGTCGTCCGTGGATCTGTCAGGACGGTAGGTGAATTGAAGAGGGTTCAGTGTGTCGGGTAGGGAGGAGGTGATATGGTATTTGACTAGCCTCTCCAAGCACTTCATGATGATGGAAGTGAGTGCTACTGGTCGGTAGTCATTCAGTTCAGTTACATTCCCTTTCTTGGGCACAGGGATGATAGTGGACATCTTGAAGCGAGTGGGTATAGAGGCCCTGAGCTAGGGAGGGATTGAACATGTCAGAGAACACAACAGCCAGCTGGTCTGCACATGCTCTGAGGGCCCGGCTAGAGGTTCTACTGCAACACTGCTCACTGCATCCAAGTTGCTTGACATAGGCATTTCAAAGAGCTGTCAGTCAAGGAAAGCTCATGAATATAAGATCCCCGCCCACTCATTCTGTCTTTTCAAACTTCCTGGTAGTTATCCATGAGAGAAAAAAAGTATTTTTCAGAATGACTGTTTAGGAGCTTTAACGAAGGCTTCTTAACTGGTAGTGACGACAGAAAAGATCAAAAGGACATGGATAAACACTCAACCATTAAAGGTTTGAGACTTGCTGTCACTCTGATCTGTTCCCTATATACATTTCATTGTTAGGTGAACCACTACCACATACCACTAAAATTGGTACAGCACTCTCGTTAACGGTTGCAACATGTATAGCCTCTTACAAGGCACGTCTCAACATTTGTTAATGAGCCACATCAATCCCATTCACCCATAATAGGTTTTGGGTCCAAAATTACAGTGTCATGTCTTTACTATAATCAACTGAAGACTGATAGTTTTTATCAAAGATTCTCTGTAATTATTATTACGCGATTAGACTGATTAATCACGTAACTGTAATGAACTAGGAAGTCGGGGCACCAAGGAAAAATATTCAGATTACAAAGTTATCATTTCCTAAAATAACTTTTCAGATATTTTATCTGATCAATTAGTCTTCGAATGAATTAATAATTTACTTTACCTCACGTTAGTCTCATTCAAAACGTCGTAAATTGTTGGTTATCTGCACGAACCCAGTCTTCACTATGAGTCATCCATACATCAATTGTCTCTTAAATCATTTATTTATTACTAACTAAGTAATTCACAGAAATGCATAAACAAACAAACAAGGTAAATGTGGTTACATGAAATGATAGGAGAATGTGCCCTAGTTGGCTAAACCGGCATGGTGGCTTGTTAGACCAAAGGGGAAGTGGGGGTCGACTAAGAAGTCACTACAAAGTGATAATTATAACAATTAAAATGCTAATCCTTTACATATGAACGCTCACTCATTCGGGAACAATTGCAATCAATATATATATTTATGCTCAGTGTGTCATCTTGTTCGCTGGTGAAAAGTTTGTTTCTGTTGGAGAGTTTCATCCTCTCTCTCTCTCTCTCTGTCTTGGTTAGAGAGGAGAGTTCAGAGTGACATTCATTCATTTGTTATAGAATGGATGTTTCGGCGGTTATCGTTCTTCGCGTTCAATGATACCGAATTCCTAGCTGCAGACTAGTAATTAATATCAAAGACTTGTTCTTATTCTGTCGGTATCGATAGTCTAAGAGTTTAACCACGTGGTATGGTTAAAAGATTCAGCAATGGTCTGCAACCTTTGTCCTCCTAATGGAGAAAAACATGGTCTGCAACCTTTAGCCATCTCGTAATTGAGGTGCTCCATGAAAATCTACTCTCTCTATACTGTGTGTCCATGAAGAGATCCTCAGGAATTTACGACATCTCTCTGACCACAACCTAGTTGAAGGAGGAAAGGGGGAGGCAGGGAGAGGGGGATGGGGCTTGCTATACCCAAAGAGGCCAACGTCATGACAACAGTATGGTACTGTATTCTGTGGGGGTTGTACTGAATTACAGTAAATTACTGGCAGCACAGTAGCCAGTAAATGACTGTAGATTTACAGGAAAATGTTTTTAGATTAGAAAAATACAGTATAGTACTGAATTACAGTACATTACTGACAGCACAATAGCTCGTAAGTTAGTGTAGATTTACTGTATTCTGTTGGGTACAGCAGTCTCACTAATGTGTGCAACCAAAAAAGCCTCTTACAAGGCTCGCCTCAAAATACTTTAATGAGCCAGAGATTCTTTCATCCCCCCCATAACATTTTCCCCAAATGCACCATAATTCACAGTATGCTGCTGTAAATATACAGCAGAACAGATACAGTATTTTAGTGTAAAATTGTAGTGTAGCAGTTTAGCGAACACCAATGAGCCCCCATTAATGCATTGTTCTTTACAGTAATGTACTGTAATATAGAATTTCAGTAGCTAACTGTGAAAGTTTTGCTGTAAATGTACAGCAATTTGTTACATTTGTAGGCATATTATCAACCCAACAAAATACTGTATATCTGATCGATTCAAGAGGATTAAAGCTAGTACTGTATGCTGGCAACATCAGGTGCTTAGGCCTACAAAAGGGGACAATTGAGGCCATAGAACGTATTGATTAGTTGTGGTAGCGATAGTCTGCACAACCTTTATTTAACTAGGCAAGTCAGTTAAGAACTAATTCTCATTTTCAAGGACGGCCTAGGAACAATGGGTTAACTGCCTGTTCAGGGGCAGAACGACAGACTTACCAGCTCGGGAGTTTTGAACGTCCACCACTCTAACCACTTGGCACATGTGATTGTGTAAACAGCTAGATCGGTCCATAAGCGTGACACGGCGACCCAAGGTATTAACGTATGAGCTGCCACAGGCAACACGAGAGAGCACGTTTAATTAATTAGAAGCAAAATAAATGTGATGATCAATGACCAATTATTCAATTTTATTGTGTCTTACAAACATCTTTGGAACGTGGCTGAAACACAGGTCTTGTGACCACACTACAGAAGGTATGGGTTCAAATTAAGTTTAGGAACTAGGTTTAGGTTTAGGTTTAGGTTAAGGTTATGTAGTTTCAGTTTCAGGTTCAGGGTAGGGTTAGTGGAAAGGCATCAAGATTAACATTCGGTTAGCTTAGCGCCATCTGCCGCCATTCATTTCTGCCAGTTAAATATACACTTGCTCTAAGATCCCACAATGACTCAAACACAACATAAAAAGTCCAGGCAGAGACTGAGACAGAATATGGTGGCTGGCTGCTAAAATAGCAGAAGCAGTCAGTGGACCAGTATCATGTCAATGTTGACGCTGGTCTATTCTGTCTGTCCTGGTGAGATTTAATGATCCCGTGTGATGAACCTGTCAAAGTCCGTATCTTTAGGGGTTTTATTTACCTCTATCTGTTTTTGGGAAATTAGATACAGTGTGAGAGACGGTAACCTTTTCTGGCTGGGATCCCAAAGTACAAATGCCTGGTTGACAGAGAGTGCACTATGGACTTTTACAACCTGGGCAAGAAGCCCAGAAGGGTCTCAGAGAAATCTCTACGTTTTTCTTTCCTCTTTTTATAATGTGTGTTCAGTTTGCTGAACTTATTTGACAGAAAATATTCAATAATCCCATTGGTTTTGATTATACATTTTGCATGGGAGTCTTGAATCTGGCCGATCATCAAAACTAGCATCTGATTGCCACAAGAGGGCAGGTTCACTTCATATATATATAATACAAATTGCCTGACCGTCTGTATGATAGAAAGGAGTCAGCACAGAGGCTATAAAGGCTATCTAATTCTGGGCATTGCACTGGGCCTTGCATTTGCCATGGAAACAGTAAGAAGATAACGATGTCTATCTGTGATTCCTCTCTCTATCTGAGCTCTCTCTATCTGAGTTCTCTCCATCTGAGTGTGAGTGTGTGTGTGTGTGTGTGTGTGTGTGTGTGTGTATGTCCATGTGTGTGCGTGCATGTGTTTGCGTGCATGTGTTTGCGTGCATGGATGCACACGTGTGTTTGATTACATGTTGAGACCCTTTTTAAACCCCTGCTAACTCAATCCATTTTAATTAACTAAAAACGAAATGAATTCTGTGTGTGTGTGTTCTTCCATAACCAATCACATTAGTGTATGTACACATTGTAGATGAACAGATTAATTCATTCTCATAGCAAATCAGTGAGTCAGAGAAATCACTTACGCCGATAATCATTTGGTGTGTCCCAATAGTGGGGTTGTGACGTTACCAGTATCAGGATGCCTTTAGTCCTTTAGAAACCTGCTGTATGTAACATATCTGCAAAATTGTAATTATTCGCCTACCTCCTCATGCCTTTTGCACACAATGTATATAGACTCTTTTTTCTACTGTGATATTGACTTGTTAATTGTTTACTCCATGTGTAACTCTGTGTTGTCTGTTCACACTGCTATGCTTTATCTTGGCCAGGTCGCAGTTGCAAATGAGAACTTGTTCTCAACTAGCCTACCTGGTTAAATAAAGGTGAAATAAAAAAAACATTGTGTGTAGCTTGAAAATAAACAAGTGGGCCTCTGGATGACAACGTAATGATGTTTGTCCTTGCCACGATACCGCTGAGAACACACTAAAAACAAATGGTTCTATCTAGTTCCAAATAAGGGTTTATTGGTTTGTAACCATGGCGGAACCCTTTATGATGCAACATGGAACTTTTTTTTTTTTTGAAATCTTCTATAAAGAACCATGCTCATCTGGTTCTAAAAGGAACATGTATGGTTCTATAAATAACCTTTTCCTAAGGTTTTATAAAGAAGATTTAAAAATATAGCACCAAAAAAGGGTTCCGCTACGGTTACACTTTTTTTTTTATTGTTCTTTAAATAACATTTATGGATAATGGTTCTATAAATAACTTTTCTCAATTGCAAAGGATCTTTGTAGAACCATACAGGGGTTTTCATTCTGGTTGAATAATAATAATAATAATTAAAAAAAAGTTGATTGTGATTTGATTAAGGGGGAAATAATTACGCTATTAGGGTGTGGTAACTGGACTTACGGTGGCAAGAAAAAGTATATGAACCCTTTGGAATTACCCGGATTTCTGCATAAATTGGTTATCAACTTTGATCTGATCTTCATCTAAGCCACAACAATAAACATAGTGTGCCTAAACTAATAACACACAAATTATTGTATTTTTCTTGTCTATATTGAATGCAATAATTTAAAAACATTCACAGTGTAGGATGGAAAAAGCATGTGAACCCCTAGGCTAATGACGTTCCCAAAAGCTAATTGGAGTCAGGTGTCAGCTAACCTGGAGTCCAATCAATGAGACGAGATTGGAGATGTTGGGTAGCGCTGCCTTGCCCTATAAAAAACACTCACAAAATTTGAGGTTGATATTCACAAGAAGCATTACCTGATGTGAACCATGCCTTGAACAAAATAAATCTCAGGAGACCCACGATTGAGAATTGTTGACTTGCATAAAGCTGGAAAGGGTTACAAAAGTATCTCTAAAACCCTTGATGTTCATCAGTCCACGGAAAGACAAATTGTCTATAAGTGGAGAAAGTTCAGCACTATTGCTACTCTCCCTAGGAGTGGCCGTCCTGCAAAGATGACTGCAAGAGCAAGAGTGCAGAATGCTCAATGAGGTTAAGAAGAATCCTAGAGTGTCAGCTAAAGACTTACAGAAATCTCTGGAACATGCTAACATCTCTATTGACGAGTCTACGATACGTAAAACACCAAACAAGAATGGTGTTCATGGGAGGACACCTGGAAGAAGCCACTGCTGTCCAATAAAAACATTACTGCACGTCTGAAGTTTGCAGAAAATACACCTGGATGTTCCAGCGCTGCTGGCAGAATATTCTGTGGACAGAAGAAACTACATTTGAGTTGTTTGGGAGGAACACACAGTATGTGTGGAGGAAAAAAAGGCACAGCACACCAACATGAAAACCTCATCCCAACTGTAAAGTATGGTGGAGGGAGCATCATGGTTTGGGGCTGCTTTGCTGCCTCAGGGCCTGGACAGCTTGCTATCATCGACGGGAAAATGAATTGGGTGATGCAACAGGACAAGTCAACTTGTCAGGTTCCAGACCATGGAGCTAGGCCTTAGACCCCTGGACATAACGAGTGCAGCAAAATCAGTACGCTAGTTATTGGTTTCGTAAACATACCACCAGGGACAAGTGAACATCGACCACAACTTCAACCAACTCACAAAGACCAACCATGTGGATTGTAGGCTATCGTTAGCTATATCCCCCTCACTTTCCTCCACCATACCAGAAGACACACTAGACCTACATGTTGCCAGAACTGTCAACCGCTCCTCAACAAGTGGAAGTGACAAACCCAATGGATCAGTTTTTTTTCCGCCAAACTAATTTTTTTCAAGCTCCTGATTCTCATCACAAGACTTTTCTGCTCGCGTTGCCTCATTTCGACACCAAACACACCATTGAAATTATTTTATACGGTAAATTTTGCCCGTCTTTATCAAGGATGTCAATAATACCCCACTGTATACAATTGTCCAATTGCAGTTTGTACCTTAAGAGTCAATACTGTACCTTAGGGCACTGGTTACCAAACTCAGCAGGGGGGGGGGGGGGGGGGGGCGCGTGGGTCACTCCCTTTACTTTTTCCACATTTTGTTACGTTACAGCCTTATTCTAAAATCTATGTACTAGTTCCCACACAATACCAATACCCCATAATGACAAAGCAAAACAGTGTTTTAGAAATATATGACATTTACCTAAGCATTCAAACTCTTTACTCAGTACTTTGTTGAAGCACCATTGGCTGTCACGCCCTGATCTGTTTCACCTGTCCTTGTGCTTGTCTCCACCCCCATCCAGGTGTCGCTTATTATCCCCGGGGTATTATCCCTATGTTTCCTGTCTCTCTGTGCCAGTTCATCTTGTTTTGCCAAGTCAACCAGCATTTTTCTTAGCTCCTATTTCTTTTCCTAGCCCTCCTGGTTTTGACCCTTGCCTGTCCTGACGCCAAACCCACCTGCCTGACCACTCTCCCTGTTCTGGCCTCGAACCTGCCTATCCCCTTATACTCGAGCATGCCTGTTTGGATTCTGACCTGGTTTATGAACTCTCGCCTGTCCCTGAACTGCCTTTTGCCTACCCCTTTTGTTATGATAAATATCGGAGCTCAACCATCTACCTCCTGTGTCTGCATTTGGGTCTCACCTTGTGCCCTAATATTGGCAGTGATTACAGCCTTGAGTCTTCTTGGGTATGATGCTTCAAACTTGGCACACATGTATTTGTGGAGTTTCTTCCATTCTCCTCTGCCGATCAAACTCTGTCAGGTTGGATTGGAAGCGTCGCTGCACAGCTATTTTCAGGTCTCTCCAGAGATGTTCGATGGGGTTCAAGTCCAGGCTCTGGCTGGGCCACTCAATGACATTCAGAGACTTGTCCAAAGCCACTCCTGCGTTGTCCTGTTGGAAGGTGACCCTTCGCCCCATTCTGAGGTCCTGTGCGCTCTGGAGCAGGTTTTCATCAAGGATCTCTCTGTACTTTGCTCCATTCATCTTTCCCTTCGATCCTGTCTAGTCTCCCAGTCCCTGCCCGCTGAAAAACATCCCTACAACATGATGCTGTCATCACCATGCTTCAACGTAGGGATGGTGTCAGGTTTCCTCCAGATGTTTGCCATTCAGGCCAAAGAGTTCAATCTTGGTTTCATCATACCAGAGAATCTTGTTTCTCATGGTCTGAGAGTTCTTTAGGTGCCTTTTGGCAAACTCCAAGCGGGCTGTCATGTTCCTTTTACTGAAGACTGGCTTCCGCCTGGCCACTCGACCATAAAGGCCTGATTGGTGGATTGGTGCAGAGATGGTTGTCCTTCTGAGCAAGGCCATTCTCCCTCGATTGCTCAGTGTGACCGGGTGGCCAGCTTTAGGAAGAGTCTTTTGTTGTTTCCAAACTTCGTCCATTTAAGAATGATGGAAGCCACTGTGCTCTTGGGCACCTTCGATGCTGCAGAAATGTTTTGGTACCCTTCCCCACATCTGTAACTCGGAGCTCGGCGCTACGCCCAATTTTTCAGTTTTTGATTTGTTAAAAAAGTTTGAAATATCCAATAAATGTCGTTCCACTTCATGATTGTGTCCCACTTGTTGTTGATTCTTCACAAAAAATACAGTTTTATATCTTTATGTTTGAAGCCTGAAATGTGGCAAAAGGTCGCAAAGTTCAAGGGGGCCGAATACTTTCGCAAGGCACTGTATATATACTCCAGTTTGGGGTGGAATCTCCTTCTTCTCTCTAACCATTACATCTCTGTTGCTAGGCAGGAAATGAAGTGACGTGGACAATAAACTGTTCCTTCTCCTTTAACGTGACCTGACCTGACCTCGACCCCCTTCCTCACTAATCCCCAGCACTTCACCCTTATCAGCACCTGCCACCTGTGATAGTCTTCCCTGCCCTCAGTACATTCCAAGCTTAATTGCATCCAACATATACATTATACATTTCCCCCCATCCCTCAGATCACAAAGTATATCAATAAGTATATTTCAGTCAATTAGTCAAGAAATCAGACCCCAACAGTCCCTCCTCTTGAACAATAGCTTCCTACTGTTCAACTTACATAAACTTGGAAATTACTTATAAATGAACAAACAACGATAAAAAAAAACATGATCTAAAAATAAAACATGATTTACATTCACAGTGAATTTGACAAACTCAGAGACATATGGCCTTTTTTCTATAGTCACACCAAACACACTCTTATTTCCATTCCTCATAGAACACTGATAATAACGTGTCCACTGGAGCTGTCAACTTCTACCATTTCAACGTTCTCCTTCTGGTTCCTAAGAGATGTGATGTGATAGAACAGAATTTGACAAGCAAAATAGAAACACAAATCATAACAGTATTAACAAGGTGGTATGCTATGCATAATTATATAAGCATGAAAACACAGTGTTTTCTCTCTTCGCCTGACTCTATGCCTTCAGGAAACTTTTCTGCTGGATTCCACAAAAATGAAGGCCCTAGAAAACCTCGTCATCATTTCACCCACCCAGTCTTCCCCTTTCCGGCCACAGGCTCTGAGTAGTGTTCCCAAGCCATGTCATTTTCACTTTGTTCCCAATCTCCTTCTTCCTCCATTGCCACCCGATAGGCAAGTGAGTATCCCTAATCAGCGTTGTATCTACGTTTCACATCAATGCCTTCAGAATGTTGTCCAGAGTACAATTACCCCGACATCTATCCTTTCATATGATGCATTAACCAATAAAGCAACTAACCCTACCCAACTATGGCGGTTAAAGTGTTACTGACGTAACCCCTGGTGCTCCTGACGTAACCCCTGGTGCTCCTGACGTAACCCCTGGTGCTCCTGACGTAACCCCTGGTGCTCCTGACGTAACCCCTGGTGCTCCTGACGTAACCCCTGGTGCTCCTGACGTAACCCCTGGTGCTCCTGACGTAACCCCTGGTGCTCCTGACGTAACCCCTGGTGCTCCTGACGTAACCCCTGGTGCTCCTGACGTAACCCCTGGTCCTCCTGACGTAACCCCTGGTGCTCCTGACGTAACCTCTGGTGCTCCTGACGTAACCCCTGGTGCTCCTGACGTAACCCCTGGTGCTCCTGACGTAACCCCTGGTGCTCCTGACGTAACCCCTGGTGCTCCTGACGTAACCCCTGGTGCTCCTGACGTAACCCCTGGTGCTCCTGACGTAACCCCTGGTGCTCCTGACGTAACCCTGGTGCTCCTGACGTAACCCCTGGTGCTCCTGACGTAACCCCTGGTGCTCCTGACGTAACCCCTGGTGCTCCTGACGTAACCCCTGGTGCTCCTGACGTAACCCCTGGTGCTCCTGACGTAACCTCTGGTGCTCCTGACATAACCCCTGGTGCTCCTGACGTAACCCTGGTGCTCCTGACGTAACCCCTGGTGCTCCTGACGTAACCCCTGGTGCTCCTGACGTAACCCCTGGTGCTCCTGACGTAACCCCTGGTGCTCCTGACGTAACCCCTGGTGCTCCTGACGTAACCCCTGGTGCTCCTGACGTAACCCCTGGTGCTCCTGACGTAACCCCTGGTGCTCCTGACGTAACCCCTGGTGCTCCTGACGTAACCCCTGGTGCTCCTGACGTAAGCCTGGTGCTCCTGACGTAACCCCTGGTGCTCCTGACGTAACCCCTGGTGCTCCTGACGTAACCCCTGGTGCTCCTGACGTAACCCCTGGTCCTCCTGACGTAACCCCTGGTGCTCCTGACGTAACCTCTGGTGCTCCTGACATAACCCCTGGTGCTCCTGACGTAACCCTGGTGCTCCTGACGTAACCCCTGGTGCTCCTGACGTAACCCCTGGTGCTCCTGACGTAACCCCTGGTGCTCCTGACGTAACCCCTGGTGCTCCTGACGTAACCCCTGGTGCTCCTGACGTAACCCTGGTGCTCCTGACGTAACCCCTGGTGCTCCTGACGTAACCCCTGGTGCTCCTGACGTAACCCTGGTGCTACTGACGTGGCCCATAACTATAGCCTTCTTCATAAAACTGTACGTTCAGAATCAGCATCCGTGTGTGTGTCAAAAGCCCCCTAACGCCTCTTCTTTCTCCCACGCACCCCCTCCAAGCCCATAGGCCCTGCCTGATTGATAGCGACCCATGCCTGTGCACGATCATTGGCTCTGGGGTTCGTTACGTGCTTGACTGAGCCTGTGATGGGAGAGGTGAGGGGGCGGTACGTAGAGTTATAGTACACATAGTGATTATGAAGAGCCCCCTGCTTCACTCTGACGACCCCCATCTATCTCTGACCCCCCCCCCCCCCCTGCTTCACTCTGACGACCCCCATCTTTCTCTGACCCCCCCTCCCCTGCTTCACTCTTACGACCCCCATCTATCTCTGACCCCCCCCTCCCATGCTTCACTCTGACGACCCCCATCTATCTCTGACCCCCCCCTCCCCTGCTTCACTCTGACGACCCCCATCTATCTCTGACCCCCCCTCCCCTGCTTCACTCTGACGACCCCCATCTATCTCTGACCCCTCCCCCTCCCCTGCTTCACTCTGACGACCCCCATCTATCTCTGACCCCTCCTACTGCTTCACTCTAACGATCCCCATCTATCTCTGACCCCCCCCCCCTGCTTCACTCTGACGACCCCCATCTATCTCTGACCCCCCCCTCCCCTGCTTCACTCTGACGATCCCCATCTATCTCTGACCCCCCCCCCCTCCCCTGCTTCACTCTGACGACCCCCATCTATCTCTGACCCCCCCCCTCCCCTGCTTCACTCTGACGACCCCCATCTATCTCTGACCCCCCCTCCCCTGCTTCACTCTGACGACCCCCATCTATCTCTGAGCCCCCCCCCCTTCCCTGCTTCACTCTGACGACCCCCATCTATCTCTGACCCCCCCCATCTATCTCTGACCCCCCCCCCTCTCCCCTGCTTCACTCTGACGACCCCCATCTATCTCTGACCCCTCCCCCTCCCCTGCTTCACTCTGACGACCCCCATCTATCTCTGACACCTCCTACTGCTTCACTCTAACGATCCCCATCCATCTCTGACCCCCCCCTGCTTCACTCTGACGACCCCCATCTATCTCTGACCCCCCCTCCCCTGCTTCACTCTGACGACCCCCATCTATCTCTGACCCCCCCCTCCCCTGCTTCACTCTGACGATCCCCATCTATCTCTGACCCCCCCCCCCTGCTTCACTCTGACGACCCCCATCTATCTCTGACCCCCCCCCTCCCCTGCTTCACTCTGACGACCCCCATCTATCTCTGACCCCCCCCCCCCCCCCCGCTTCACTCTGACGACCCCCATCTATCTCTGACCCCCCCCCCCCCCCCTCCCCTGCTTCACTCTGACGACCCCCATCTATCTCTGACCCCCCCCCCCCCCCCTACTATAATCTGCAGTCCTACCACAGCACAGCCATAATGGAGCAAAACGCCAGTAAAACACGTGGGTCTAGTGGCCCCCCTCAGCCCACCACACCACCCCACCCTACATGACACAGCAGGACAGCCTTAACAGTACTGGAATGGACTGTTCGTCAGGCACACGCTTGGCCACACATACAGTCATGGACAAAAATGTTGGCACCCTTGCACTTTCTTCCAGAAAAACGTTTGGGAAATTTTTAAAAAAATCTTTAGGTATCCACATATGTATGTCTTTGTGTTACAGTTGAACAAAACAAATCTGAATAATTTACTAAAATGTTAACTTATTCAACTAAATAAATCCTAAAAAGGTCCGGACAATATTATCGGCACCTTCTAGAATTAGTTCGAAATAATGAGATTTCAAGCAGGTGATTCTTCTTTACTTTGGAATTGAAATCCCCTGTGGTGAGTCGCAGGTGTTCCTGTTTCCACCGTACGTAATGTTATTAAGAAGTTTAAAGCCCGTGCCACTGTAGCCAACCTCCCTGGACGTGGACGCAAGAGAAAACCTGATGGAAGATCGCAGCGAAGGATTGTTTGAACGATGGAGAAAGCATCTCGATCAACTGCCACACAGACTCAAGCTGAACTTCAGACACAAGGTAAGACAGTTTCAACTCGCACCATCCGTCGCCAACTCAATGAAAGGGGGTTATATGGTAGGGGACCCAGAAGGAGCCCACTGATGAGCGATGTGTCAAAACACACCAGAACAAGTCAATATCCTCCTGGGAGAATGTCCTGTGAAGAGATTAGACCAAATTAGAGCTATTTGGTAAAGCACACCATCTTTACGTTTACAGAAAACAAAAGGAAGCCTTCAAAGAATATAACACCTTCCCTACAGTTAAATACGGAGAAGGTTCAGTGATGTTTTGCGGTCGCTTTGCTGCCATTGGCACAGGGTGCCTTGAACGTGTGCATGGCATCATGAAATCAGGAGAATACCAAGGCATTTTGGAGAGCAATGTCGGACTCGGTTGTCAGAAAGCTGGGCCTCCGTCGAAGGTCATGGGTCTTCCAGCAGGACAATGACCCCAAACACACTTCAAAAAACACCCAGGAACGGTTCAAAACAAAATGCTGGACTGTTCTGAAGTGGTAATCAATGAGTCCAGATTTAAATCACATTGAAAAGTGGTGTAGAGATAGGTACCCTTCTAATCTGTGGAGAGATCTGGAAACAGCAGTCAGGAGAAGGTACCCTTCTAATCTGTGGAGAGATCTGGAAACAGCAGTCAGGAGAAGGTACCCTTCTAATCTGTGGAGAGATCTGGAAACAGCAGTTAGGAGAAGGTACCCTTCTAATCTGTGGAGAGATCTGGAAACATCAGTCAGGAGAAGGTACCCTTCTAATCTGCGGAGAGATCTGGAAACAGCAGTCAAGAGAAGGTACCCTTCTAATCTGTGGAGAGATCTGGAAACAGCAGTTAGGAGAAGGTACCCTTCTAATCTGTGGAGAGATCTGGAAACAGCAGTCAGGAGAAGGTACCCTTCTAATCTGTGGAGAGACCTGGAAACAGCAGTTAGGAGAAGGTACCCTTCTAGTCTGTGGATAGATCTGGAAACAGATGTCAGGAGAAGGTACCCTTCTAGTCTGTGGATAGATCTGGAAACAGATGTCAGGAGAAGGTACCCTTCTAATCTGTGGAGAACTGGAGAAATTTGCACAAGAGGAGCAGGCCAAACGAATGACCTACTTTGCATAATGTATGTAAGATGCTAATACAGAGCCCTCTGAAATTAATGGGACAGTGACGCATCTTTTCTTTTTATGATTTTAAACTAAAGAAGTTTGGATTTGTAATCAAACGACTATGAGGCTAAAGTGCAGACTGTCAGCTTTTAAATCCATATATCCGGTGAATACAGCTACATACAGTAGGATCTCTAATACAGCTACATACAGTAGCATCTCTAATACAGCTACATACAGTAGGATCTATAATACAGCTACATACAGTAGGATCTCTAATACAGCTACATACAGTAGGATCTATAATACAGCTACATACAGTAGGATCTCTAATACAGCTCCATACAGCAGGATCTCTAATACAGCTACATACAGTAGGATCTCTAATACAGCTCCATACAGTAGGATCTCTAATACAGATACATACAGTAGAATCTCTAATACAGCTACATACAGTAGGATCTCTAATACAGCTACATACAGTAGGATCTCTAATACAGCTACATACAGTAGGATCTCTAATACAGCTCCATACAGTAGGATATCTAATACAGCTACATACAGTAGGATATCTAATACAGCTACATACAGTAGGATCTCTAATACAGCTACATACAGTAGGATCTCTAATACAGCTACATACAGTAGGATCTCTAATACAGCTACATACAGTAGGATCTCTAATACAGCTCCATACAGTAGGATCTCTAATACAGCTCCATACAGTAGGATCTCTAATACAGCTCCATACAGTAGGATCTCTAATACAGCTACATACAGTAGGATATCTAATACAGCTACATATAGTAGGATCTCTAATACAGCTACATACAGTAGGATCTCTAATACAGCTACATACAGTAGGATCTCTAATACAGCTCCATACAGTAGGATCTCTAATACAGCTACATACAGTAGGATCTCTAATACAGCTCCATACAGTAGGATCTCTAATACAGCTACATACAGTAGGATCTCTAATACAGCTACATACAGTAGGATCTCTAATACAGCTACATACAGTAGGATCTCTAATACAGCTACATACAGTAGGATCTCTAATACAGCTACATACAGTAGGATCTCTAATACAGCTCCATACAGTAGGATCTCTAATACAGCTACATACAGTAGGATCTCTAATACAGCTACATACAGCATGATCTCTAATACAGCTACATACAGCAGGATCTCTAATACAGCTACATACAGCAGGATCTCTAATACAGCTACATACAGTAGCATCTCTAATGCAGCTACATACAGTAGGATCTCTAATACAGCTACATACAGCAGGATCTCTAATACAGCTACATACAGCAGGATCTCTAATACAGCTACATACAGCAGGATCTCTAATACAGCTACATACAGCAGGATCTCTAATACAGCTACATACAGTAGCATCTCTAATACAGCTACATACAGTAGGATCTCTAATACAGCTACATACAGTAGGATCTCTAATACAGCTACATACAGTGGGATCTCTAATACAGCAACATACAGTAGGATCTCTAATACAGATACATACAGTAGGATCTCTAATACAGCTACACACAGTAGGATCTCTAATACAGATACATACAGTAGGATCTCTAATACAGCTACATACAGTAGGATCTCTAATACAGCTACATACAGTATGATCTATAATACAGCTGCATACAGTAGGATCTCTAATACAGATACATACAGTAGGATCTCTAATACAGCTACATACAGTAGGACCACTAATACAGCTACATACAGTAGGATCTCTAATACAGCTACATACAGTAGGACCACTAATACAGCTACATACAGTAGGACCACTAATACAGCTACATACAGTAGGATCTCTAATACAGCTACATACAGTAGGACCACTGATACAGCTGCATACAGTAGGACCACTAATACAGCTACATACAGTAGGATCTCTAATACAGCTACATACATACGTACCTTGGTTTGCCTGTGTGTCATTTAGTCTGTCTCACGTCTTGATGTCAGTCTAGGGAGCGTACATTAATATTTGGACTGCATGGTTATTTGCAATCTGATCACAACCTGTGAACGGCTCTAAGACCTCCTTAAAGCAGAGCAGACGTAGGCAGGTGATAAGTTTCAGGACCCAACAGGTGACACTAGGTGATTGAAGGATTTTACTGTCTATATTGTTTGCCATTGGATATCCTTTCAAATTTCTCTCTCTCTTTGTTTCTTTATATCTCCCACGACAACCACTTCCCCTCCTTTACCTGTTCTATCTATCCATAGATCAACATTATTTTCTTTATCCCCACCCCTCCCTCTCTGTCCCTCTCCCTCTCCATCTTTCTTCCCTCGTGCTCTCTCTTTCACTCTTCTCTGTCTATCTCACCCTCTGTCTTTCTTCCCTTGTGCTCTCTCTCTCACTCCTCTCTGTCTCAACTCTCCTCTCCTCCTTCACTCACTCTTACACTCGCCGTAGTGATGAGCCTGCTGCTGGGAGCCCAGTTCTCTTCTTCCTCCTCTTCATATCTTCTTCTTCCTCCTCTCCAGTGGCTGTGTGAGTAGTTACAGTCACCGGCAGCTGCAGTGACCTGGCAGGACCACAGACATGGGGACCAGTGAGACAGGTGGGGAGATACTGTGAAGACCGGCTGTAAAAGGTACACGTCTTACTTATCCTTTTACCTGATGACACACGGCTAGTTTTGTCTGGCATCACTGTTTTGTCTGGCATCACAGGTTTGTCTGGCATCACAGTTTTGTCTGGCATCACAGGTACAACAGATGCTGTCCATACAAAGGGAATAGAGTAGAAGGGAAAGGCTTCCATCTCTTCAAATGTTTACATACTGGATATCTCTTCAAATGTTTACATACTGGATATCTCTTCAAATGTTTACATACTGGATATCTCTTCAAATGTTTACATACTGGATATCTCTTCAAATGTTTACATACTGGATATCTCTTCAAATGTTTACATACTGGATATCTCTTCAAATGTTTACATACTGGATATCTCTTCAAATGTTTACATACTGGATATCTCTTCAAATGTGTACATACTGGATATTTCTTCAAATGTTTACATACTGGATATCTCTTCAAATGTTTACATACTGGATATTTCTTCAAATGTTTACATACTGGATATCTCTTAAAATGTTTACATACTGGATATCTCTTCAAATGTTTACATACTGGATATCTCTTAAAATGTTTACATACTGGATATCTCTTAAAATGTTTACATACTGGATATTTCTTCAAATGTTTACATACTGGATATCTCTTCAAATGTTTACATACTGGATATCTCTTCAAATGTTTACATACTGGATATCTCTTCAAATGTTTACATACTGGATATTTCTTCAAATGTTTACATACTGGATATTTCTTCAAATGTTTACATACTGGATATTTCTTAAAATGTTTACATACTGGATATCTCTTCAAATGTTTACATACTGGATATTTCTTCAAATGTTTACATACTGGATATTTCTTCAAATGTTTACATACTGGATATCTCTTCAAATGTTTACATACTGGATATTTCTTCAAATGTTTACATACTGGATATCTCTTCAAATGTTTACATACTGGATATCTCTTCAAATGTTTACATACTGGATATCTCTTCAAATGTTTACATACTGGATATTTCTTCAAATGTTTACATACTGGATATCTCTTCAAATGTTTACATACTGGATATCTCTTCAAATGTTTACATACTGGATATTTCTTCAAATGTTTACATACTGGATATCTCTTAAAATGTTTACATACTGGATATTTCTTCAAATGTTTACATACTGGATATCTCTTAAAATGTTTACATACTGGATATCTCTTAAAATGTTTACATACTGGATATCTCTTCAAATGTTTACATACTGGATATCTCTTCAAATGTTTACATACTGGATATCTCTTAAAATGTTTACATACTGGATATTTCTTCAAATGTTTACATACTGGATATCTCTTCAAATGTTTACATACTGGATATCTCTTCAAATGTTTACATACTGGATATCTCTTCAAATGTTTACATACTGGATATCTCTTCAAATGTTTACATACTGGATATCTCTTCAAATGTTTACATACTGGATATCTCTTCAAATGTTTACATACTGGATATCTCTTAAAATGTTTACATACTGGATATTTCTTCAAATGTTTACATACTGGATATCTCTTAAAATGTTTACATACTGGATATCTCTTCAAATGTTTACATACTGGATATCTCTTCAAATGTTTACATACTGGATATTTCTTCAAATGTTTACATACTGGATATCTATTAAAATGTTTACATACTGGATATCTCTTCAAATGTTTACATACTGGATTCTTAAATGGCTGTTTCATTGTTATTGGAGGTACAGTTAACAGTCAGTGCTGTCTTTTATTTTGTTTTTATTGTTCGCCCTTAAAAGTGAAACGGATTGGAAAGGTTTACACCATGGAGCCGGATTGGAAAGGTTTACACCATGGAGCCGGATTGGAAAGGTTTACACCATGGAGCCGGATTGGAAAGGTTTACACCATGGAGCCGGATTGGAAAGGTTTACACCATGGAGCCGGATTGGAAAGGTTTACACCATGGAGCCGGATTGGAAAGGTTTACACCATGGAGACGGATTGGAAAGGTTTACACCGTGGAGCCGGATTGGAAAGGTTTACACCATGGAGCCTCACCTCCCTCACAGACTGTGAAACGTTCTTCTTTCCTCTCTTCTTTCTCCGATCTTCATCTGAAAATGGTGATATCAACCCATTACACACAAAACCAATGAGGGTTCCTCAAGGGTTCTTTAGGAAGGATGATGGTTCTAGAATGATGATTCTAGAACCGTACTGAACCCAAAGAACCCTTCAAGCCCTTCAGTGGTTCTTTACAGTTCAGAAAAGTGTTCTTTTAAATTTTAGCATTAGTTCAAACATAGGGGTCGGTGGCTCATAAGAATATTTTGTGGCGTGGTTTGCTCACAGCTCTTTTTGTGCATCCGAGAGTGAGAGTGTCATTCCGGTTGATCTAATCTGTTGTGTTACACTATTCCATGTTATATACGACTATGACCAGTGATGGTGTCTCGTGAAAGACTCGTGTACAGTTTGGCCAGTTGAGAACGGTAGCAGTTCTCTCTTCTCTCCTCAGGGACCCCCGGCTGTTCCAGAGCTAGCACACCTGATTCAACGTGGTTATAAAACACAATGGAATTTTAACAATATAACACAGCTATTAAACCAGAATATAGGTGCTGTATCATTCTACATAGAACCTGAGATTGAGAATGGTTCTTAAGACTCCCAAGTGGCGCAGTGGTCTAAGTCACTGCATCTCAGTGCTAGAGGCAATTGGCCCAGCATCGTCCGGGTTTGGTCGGGGTAGGCCGTCATTGTAAAATAAGAACTTGTTCTGACTTGCCTAGTTAAATAAAGGTTACATTTAATTCAAATAAACATTTACAGAAGGTTAGGTTTTCAGTGTGTACGTATGACTAACAGCCTCCTATAAAGAACCTTTCTCAATCTCAAAAATTGTTTGTAGAACGATAAAGCATTTTTATTCTGGTTTAATAGCTGTGTTATATTGTTAAAATTCCATTGTGTTGTATTAACAAGCTGAAATCAGGTGAACCATTGGTTTCCAGTGTGTATGTATGACTAACAACCTTCTCGTAAGTAGACACAGACCTGGCACAGAATGCTTCAGGCTTAGATAGTTTTATATTTGACTATTCAGTATATACGGACTCCTGTGATAAAGAACGTCTTGCAACAACAACAACAAAAATAATCTAAACATCCACAGGTGATTCTTGGAATCAGAGAGTAAGGGTCTGAAAAATAATGAATTATATCCACAAGATAAAATAACTAAATGATCCATATACTTTATAGTGCAAACACTTTTTAAGAGGCTTTTAAGTCAAACCAATATCTAGTGCGCTTTCCATTGATGTAGAGGCTTTTAAGTCAAACCAATATCTAGTGCGCTTTCCATTGATGTAGAGGCTTTTAAGTCAAACCAATATTAGTGTCTGGACTTTGATTTGTAAATCGTTCAATGCTTTTCTGTGTCTACCTCTTGAAGAAGATCTTGTACCACGGAGAGGATAGCAGGTTTATTGCCTGGCTGTCACGCCCTGACCTTAGAGAGCCTTTTTATGTCTCTATTTGGTTTGGTCAGGGTGTGGTTTGGGGTGGGCATTCTATGTTTTTGTTTTCTATGATTTTGTATTTCTATGTTTTGGCCGGGCATGGTTCTCAAGACAGCTGTCTATCGTTGTCTCTGATTGGTAACCATACTTAGGTAGCCCTTTCCCTCCTTTCAGTATGGGAAGTTAACTTTGTTTGTGGCACTTAGCCCTTAAGCTTCACGGTTGTTTATTATTTATTGTATTTGTCGGCGTCATCCTAATAAAACGAATATGTACACTCACCACGCTGCGCTTTGGTCTACTTCATTTGACGGCAGTGACACTGGCGACGGCTAGCTACTGTAATAATTGCCGTGTCGGTGTGGTAACTCTCATAACTCTCATAACTATGATCTTTCTCACGTCTTGTCCTAAGATGAGAAAATAGACCTGGATCACGTTCATTAAGGCACAACGTTAAAGAAAGTATTTTGCATAGGAAAAGAAAGTCCAGGTAGTCTCTCCCTGTTTCAATCCGTAGACATTTCATGCCTAATGAATATGACCTAGCATCAACTGTTTTGCCTTGCACCAGGAATATCTGCAATGCCTGGTTTTCCACAGGGCGAACGGATCAATAGCTAGAAGGGAAAATGTGAGTTTGGGATTTCCGTCAGCCCTACTGGGAGCCCACGTTCTCCTATTAAACACCTGGATACGAGGATGCATCCCAAATGGCACACTATGCCCTACCTACAGTGCCTTGAGAAAGTATTCACCCCCTTGGCATTTTTCCTATTTTGTTACCTTACAAACTGGTGGGGTTGTATCATTTGATTTACACAACACGCCTATCACTTTGAAGATTGAAGATGTTTTTTTTTATTGTGAAACAAACAAAAAAAAAAATATGAAAACTTGAGCGTGCATAAATATTCACAGTAATTCCTCTCAGTGGATTTCTATCCAGGCAACCTGGCAGTATTGAATGAAGTCCAATTGAGAGTAATTTCTGGTGTAAAACACAATGATCTTTCCAATACTGCATCAACATTTTTGGAGACAACAAAATGCTGACCGCTGCTCTCTCTCCAGGGGGTGGTGCGGTCTACTCAACACATCACCGGCGGCATACTGCGTGCCCTTCAGGACATCTACAGCACCCGGAGTCACAGGGAGGATAAGAAGATAATCAAGGACCTCAGCCACCTGAGTCACGGCCTGTTCACCCTGTTACCATCCAGAAGGCGAGGTCAGTACAGGTGCATTAAAGCTGGGACCGAGAGACTGAAAAGCAGTTTCTAATCTCAAGGCCATCAGACTGTTAAATAGTCACCACTAGCCGACCTCCGCCCAGTACCCTGCCCTGGACTTTAGTCACTAGCCGGCTACCACCCGGTTACTCAACCCTGCACCTTATAGGCTGCTGCCCTGTGTACATAGACGTGGAATCACTAGTCACTTTAATAATGGAACACTAGTCACTTTAATAATGTTTACATACTGTTTTACTCATTTCATATGTATATACTGTATTCTAGTCAAGGCCTATCCTATCTATTACTGTACATATAATATTCTATATATTCTACAGATATACTACATATACTATTAATATACTGTCAATAATGTCTATACAGCCCATATACACACACACACACACACACACACACACATACAGTGCCTTGCGAAAGTATTCGGCCCCCTTGAACTTTGCGACCTTTTGCCACATTTCAGGCTTCAAACATAAAGATATAAAACTGTATTTTTTTGTGAAGAATCAACAACAAGTGGGACACAATCATGAAGTGGAACGACATTTATTGGATATTTCAAACTTTTTTAACAAATCAAAAACTGAAAAATTGGGCGTGCAAAATTATTCAGCCCCATTAAGTTAATACTTTGTAGCGCCACCTTTTGCTGCGATTACAGCTGTAAGTCGCTTGGGGTATGTCTCTATCAGTTTTGCACATCGAGAGACTGAAATTCTTTCCCATTCCACCTTGCAAAACAGCTCGAGCTCAGTGAGGTTGGATGGAGAGCATTTGTGAACAGCAGTTTTCAGTTCTTTCCACAGATTCTCGATTGGATTCAGGTCTGGACTTTGACTTGGCCATTCTAACACCTGGATATGTTTGTTTTTGAACCATTCCATTGTAGATTTTGCTTTATGTTTTGGATCATTGTCTTGTTGGAAGACAAATCTCCGTCCCAGTCTCAGGTCTTTTGCAGACTCCATCAGGTTTTCTTCCAGAATGGTCCTGTATTTAACTCCATCCATCTTCCCATCAATTTTAACCATCTTCCCTGTCCCTGCTGAAGAAAAGCAGGCCCAAACCATGATGCTGCCACCACCATGTTTGACAGTGGGGATGGTGTGTTCAGCTGTGTTGCTTTTACGCCAAACATAACGTTTTGCATTGTTGCCAAAAAGTTAAATTTTGGTTTCATCTGACCAGAGCACCTTCTTCCACATGTTTGGTGTGTCTCCCAGGTGGCTTGTGGCAAACTTTAAACAACACTTTTAATGGATATCTTTAAGAAATGGCTTTCTTCTTGCCACTCTTCCTAAAGGCCAGATTTGTGCAATATACGACTGATTGTTGTCCTATGGACAGAGTCTCCCACCTCAGCTGTAGATCTCTGCAGTTCATCCAGAGTGATCATGGGCCTCTTGGCTGCATCTCTGATCAGTCTTCTCCTTGTATGAGCTGAAAGTTTAGAGGGACGGCCAGGTCTTGGTAGATTTGCAGTGGTCTGATACTCCTTCCATTTCAATATTATCGCTTGCACAGTGCTCTTTGGGATGTTTAAAGCTTGGGAAATCTTTTTGTATCCAAATCCGGCTTTAAACTTATTCACAACAGTATCTCGGACCTGCCTGGTGTGTTCCTTGTTCTTCATGATGCTCTCTGCGCTTTTAACGGACCTCTGAGACTATCACAGTGCAGGTGCATTTATACGGAGACTTGATTACACACAGGTGGATTGTATTTATCATCATTAGTCATTTAGGTCAACATTGGATCATTCAGAGATCCTCACTGAACTTCTGGAGAGAGTTTGCTGCACTGAAAGTAAAGGGGCTGAATAATTTTGCACGCCCAATTTTTCAGTTTTTGATTTGTTAAAAAAGTTCGAAATATCCAATAAATGTCGTTCCACTTCATGATTGTGTCCCACTTGTTGTTGATTCTTCACAAAAAAATACAGTTTTATATCTTTATGTTTGAAGCCTGAAATGTGGCAAAAGGTCGCAAAGTTCAAGGGGGCCGAATACTTTCGCAAGGCACTGTATTTGCTCAGAGTGCTTTGGTTAGCACACAGAGGGAAGAGACACTGAAAAAGAGATGACGCTTTCATGTGCACGCTACTTCATGTGAATCCTTCATCTCGTTGCACATTGATCAAATCAAGGAACAGGGACGGAACGTAAGCTGAATGAGAGTGTGACATTATGTTTATACGGTGTTGTTATGCTTTACCATGGAGAGGACATGAACATGACAGAACATCCTGCTCGCTGAGCAGCACACCCAAACCAATCAAGCAAAGAAATGGCACTAAGCACTTCATTTCCACGGCGACAGTGATGTCAAACAACAGCTGTTAGCTCTGGTGTTTATTTCTCATGAAAACGCAACTGGGTGGAGGTTTAAATAAATGCTGGCTTACAATGCTTACAAATTTGTATTACCGTTTTTAAATATGAGATAAACAAGCACTTTGTGACCTCAGTATTAATTTGGAGCTGAGTGTTCTACCCGGCCCCATATCCATTCTCTATACATATCTCTGGTTCTAACTAATCATTTCATACGTTAATCAACGCTTAGTCACGCTTGGTATAAAGGGATCGGGAGACAGGCGCAGGAATGCGTAATAGGGGTTTTTATTTACGGGGACAAAGACCAAACAAACATGTATACAAAACACAGGGTTGAGACCCAAACAAACACATATACAAAACACAGGGTTGAGACTCAAACAAACACATATACAAAACACAGGGTTGAACCCAAACAAACACGTATACAAAACACAGGGTTGAACCCAAACAAACACATATACAAAACACAGGGTTGAGACCCAAACAAACACATATACAAAACACAGGGTTGAGACCCAAACAAACACGTATACAAAACACAGGGTTGAGACTCAAACAAACACATATACAAAACACAGGGTTGAACCCAAACAAACACGTATACAAAACACAGGGTTGAACCCAAACAAACACATATACAAAACACAGGTTTGAACCCAAACAAACACAGATACAAAACACAGGGTTGAACCCAAACAAACACGTATACAAAACACAGGGTTGAGACCCAAACAAACACGTATACAAAACACAGGGTTGAGACCCAAACAAACATGTATACAAAACACAGGGTTGAACCCAAACAAACACGTATACAAAACACAGGGTTGAACCCAAACAAACATGTATACAAAACACAGGGTTGAACCCAAACAAACACGTATACAAAACACAGGGTTGAACCCAAACAAACACGTATACAAAACACAGGGTTGAGACCCAAACAAACATGTATACAAAACACAGGGTTGAGACCCAAACAAACACATATACAAAACACAGGGTTGAACCCAAACAAACACGTATACAAAACACAGGGTTGAACCCAAACAAACACATATACAAAACACAGGGTTGAGACCCAAACAAACACGTATACAAAACACAGGGTTGAGACCCAAACAAACATGTATACAAAACACAGGGTTGAGACCCAAACAAACACATATACAAAACACAGGGTTGAACCCAAACAAACACATATACAAAACACAGGGTTGAGACCCAAACAAACACATATACAAAACACAGGGTTGAACCCAAACAAACACTTATACAAAACACAGGGTTGAGACCCAAACAAACACGTATACAAAACACAGGGTTGAGACCCAAACAAACACGTATACAAAACACAGGGTTGAACCCAAACAAACACATATACAAAACACAGGGTTGAGACCCAAACAAACACGTATACAAAACACAGGGTTGAACCCAAACAAACACATATACAAAACACAGGGTTGAGACCCAAACAAACACATATACAAAACACAGGGTTGAACCCAGACAAACACATATACAAAACACAGGGTTGAACCCAAACAAACACATATACAAAACACAGGGTTGAACCCAAACAAACATGTATACAAAACACAGGGTTGAACCCAAACAAAAGAGCGGGGAGTACCTTGAATAAGAGACCTGTAATCGTCTGCTCAATACAGCATGGTTAGAGCCATCCCCTCTGTTTTAATGATTAGAGCCATCCCCTCTGTTTTAATGATTAGAGCCATCCTCTCTGTTTTAATGGTTAGAGCCATCCCCTCTGTTTTAATGATTAGAGCCATCCCCTCTGTTTTAATGATTAGAGCCATCCCCTCTGTTTTAATGATTAGAGCCATCCCCTCTGTTTTAATGATTAGAGCCATCCCCTCTGTTTTAATGATTAGAGCCATCCCCTCTGTTTTAATGATTAGAGCCATCCCCTCTGTTTTAATGATTAGAGCCATCCCCTCTGTTTTAATGATTAGAGCCATCCCCTCTGTTTTAATGGTTAGAGCCATCCCCTCTGTTTTAATGATTAGAGCCATCCCCTCTGTTTTAATGATTAGAGCCATCCCCTCTGTTTTAATGATTAGAGCCATCCTCTCTCTTTTAATGATTAGAGCCATCCCCTCTGTGTGATAATGATTAGAGCCATCCCCTCTGTTTTAATGATTAGAGCCATCCCCTCTGTTTTAATGATTAGAGCCATCCCCTCTGTTTTAATGATTAGAGCCATCCCCTCTGTTTTAATGATTAGAGCCATCCCCTCTGTTTTAATGATTAGAGCCATCCCCTCTGTTTTAATGATTAGAGCCATCCCCTCTGTTTTAATGATTAGAGCCATCCCCTCTGTTTTAATGATTAGAGCCATCCTCTCTCTTTTAATGATTAGAGCCATCCCCTCTGTGTGATAATGATTAGAGCCATCCCCTCTGTTTTAATGATTAGAGCCATCCCCTCTGTTTTAATGATTAGAGCCATCCTCTCTGTTTTAATGATTAGAGCCATCCTCTCTCTTTTAATGATTAGAGCCATCCCCTCTATGTGATAATGGTTAGAGCCATCCCCCCTGTTTGATAATAATTAGAGCCATCCCCTCTATGTGATAATGGTTAGAGCCATCCCCTCTATGTGATAATGATTAGAGCCATCCCCTTTATGTGATAATCACATGGGCAACAGCAACAACAACCACACCATAATCAAACATATTCTTCAATTTGTCTTTCAGCAGCCACCTTTAGTGTTTCATTGTGGTGTGAACTGGTGGACAGACCGTGGAGACAAGGCAGAATATCAGACAACAGATGTTTTAAAAACATGTTTTTCACAAAACCGGGTTGGGAGAGGTGTTTTGACTGTTTAGATGCGAGACCAAACTAATGGTATTATCACAATCAAAAGCCAATGGCTTTCCATGTGTGATAAGTTAACTAGTAGCGTTCCATGTGTGATAAGTTACCTAGTAGCCTTCCATGTGTGATAAGTTACCTAGTAGCCTTCCATGTGTGATAAGTTAACTAGTAGCGTTCCATGTGTGATAAGATAACTAGTAGCGTTCCATGTGTGATAAGTTAACTAGTAGCGTTCCATGTGTGATAAGTTACCTAGTAGCCTTCCATGTGTGATAAGTTACCTAGTAGCCTTCCATGTGTGATAAGTTAACTAGTAGCGTTCCATGTGTGATAAGTTAACTAGTAGCCTTCCATGTGTGATAAGTTAACTAGTAGCGTTCCATGTGTGATAAGTTACCTAGTAGCTTTCCATGTGTGATAAGTTACCTAGTAGCCTTCCATGTGTGATAAGTTACCTAGTAGCCTTCCATGTGTGATAAGTTAACTAGTAGCGTTCCATGTGTGATAAGTTAACTAGTAGCCTTCCATGTGTGATAAGTTAACTAGTAGCGTTCCATGTGTGATAAGTTACCTAGTAGCCTTCCATGTGTGATAAGTTAACTAGTAGCTTTCCATGTGTGATAAGTTAACTAGTAGCGTTCCATGTGTGATAAGTTAACTAGTAGCGTTCCATGTGTGATAAGTTAACTAGTAGCCTTCCATGTGTGATAAGTTAACTAGTAGCCTTCCATGTGTGATAAGTTAACTAGTAGCCTTCCATGTGTGATAAGTTAACTAGTAGCCTTCCATGTGTGATAAGTTAACTAGTAGCGTTCCATGTGTGATAAGTTAACTAGTAGCGTTCCATGTGTGATAAGTTAACTAGTAGCCTTCCATGTGTGATAAGTTAACTAGTAGCGTTCCATGTGTGATAAGTTAACTAGTAGCCTTCCATGTGTGATAAGTTAACTAGTAGCCTTCCATGTGTGATAAGTTAACTAGTAGCGTTCCATGTGTGATAAGTTAACTAGTAGCGTTCCATGTGTGATAAGTTAACTAGTAGCCTTCCATGTGTGATAAGTTAACTAGTAACCTTCCATGTGTGATAAGTTAACTAGTAGTCTTCCATGTGTAACACATTAACTAGTAGTGTTCCATGTGTGACATGTTAACTAGTAGCCTTCCATGTGACATGTTAACTAGTAGCCTTCCATGTGTGACATGTTAACTAGTAGCCTCCCATGTGTGACATGTTAACTAGTAGCCTTCCATATGTGACACGTTAACTAGTAGCCTTCCAAGTGACATGTTAACTAGTAGCCTTCCATGTGTGATAAGTTAATTAGTAGCCTTCCATGTGTGACATGTTAACTAGTAGCCTTCCATGTGTGACACGTTAACTAGTAGCCTTCCATGTGTGACATGTTAACTAGTAGCCTTCCATGTGTGACATGTTAACTAGTAGCCTTCCATGTGACATGTTAACTAGTAGCCTTCCATGTGTGACATGTTAACTAGTAGCCTTCCATTTGTGACACGTTAACTAGTAGCCTTCCATGTGTGACATGTTAACTAGTAGCCTTCCATTTGTGACATGTTAACTAGTAGCCTTCCATGTGTGTCATGTAAACTAGTAGCCTTCCATGTGTGACATGTTAACTAGTAGCCTTCCATTTGTGACATGTTAACTAGTAGCCTTCCATGTGTGATAAGTTAACTAGTAGCCTTCCATGTTTAACACATTAACTAGTAGCCTTCCATGTGTGACATGTTAACTAGTAGCCTCCCATGTGTGACACGTTAACTAGTAGCCTCCCATGTGACATGTTAACTAGTAGCCTTCCATGTGACATGTTAACTAGTAGCCTTCCATGTGACATGTTAACTAGTAGCCTTCCATGTGACATGTTAACTAGTAGCCTTTCATGTGTGACATGTTAACTAGTAGCCTTCCATGTGTGACATGTTAACTAGTAGCCTTCCATGTGACATGTTAACTAGTAGCCTCCCATGTGACATGTTAACTAGTAGCCTTCCATGTGACATGTTAACTAGTAGCCTTCCATGTGTGACATTTTAACTAGTAGCCTTCCATGTTAACTAGTAGCCTACATGGAGTGCACTGTGGCTCTGATGTCAAAGTGATCAACAGTTGGACTAGTAGCCTGGTAAGCGCTGCACTGCCACCAGGTGTCTCTGATGTCAAAGTGATCAACAGTTGGACTAGTAGCCTGGTAAGCGCTGCACTGCCACCAGGTGTCTCTGATGTCAAAGTGATCAACAGTTGGACTAGTAGCCTGGTAAGCGCTGCACTGCCACCAGGTGTCTCTGATGTCAAAGTGATCAACAGTTGGACTAGTAGCCTGGTAAGCGCTGCACTGCCACCAGGTGTCTCTGATGTCAAAGTGATCAACAGTTGGACTAGTAGCCTGGTAAGCGCTGCACTGCCACCAGGTGTCTCTGATGTCAAAGTGATCAACAGTTGGACTAGTAGCCTGGTAAGCGCTGCACTGCCACCAGGTGTCTCTGATGTCAAAGTGATCAACAGTTGGACTAGTAGCCTGGTAAGCACTGCACTGCCACCAGGTGTCTCTGATGTCAAAGTGATCAACAGTTGGACTAGTAGCCTGGTAAGCGCTGCACTGCCACCAGGTGTCTCTGATGTCAAAGTGATCAACAGTTGGACTAGTAGCCTGGTAAGCGCTGCACTGCCACCAGGTGTCTCCTCATTCCTCCTCTGATGAAATACATATTTCTCTCTTAACAGTGTGTGTGCAGATGCACAGCTAGGCTGTGGGGTGTTTTGGGGACACATTGGGGGTGTCTATATATTTCATCATAGACTATACATGATCTAAGGAGAGGCACGAATATATCGACTACTTTATGTACAATGGTCTATTTCTAGTCTTGATGACCCAATGGCAAAGATACATTATGTTCGACTCACCTCGGTCTAATGGAGCAGCTTGGACAGAGAACGCACTAGAGGCGCGCAAAACCTTTGAGCTACTTCCTGTGCTATTAACTATTTAATTATTCGAACTAGACACCTTTCATCCCTGCTTAATTAAAAAGACAAAAAGTGACTTGTATTATTCAATTTAGAGTAACACTAATTGTTCTCCAACCCTACCCTGTTAGTAGGCTATTCATCAAAATAGTGTGTGTGTGCGCGCGCAAGAGAGAGAGAGAGAGAGAGAGAGAGAGAGAGAGAGAGGCGTGTGTGTGTGTGTGTGTGCGAGAGAGAGAGGCAGTCGCTATCCAGGGACCAATCGCTCCTCTGTCCACATCACAGCCACAGGACTTCAGCACTAGTCGCCTACTTTTGTGAGATCCAACCCTGATTTCAATATTTCAACATTTTGCTAAAAGCAGTGAGTGCAGTGTCATTAGGGATAATTAAAAAAACAACTAGAAACGGAATATACACGACATTTTCAAAAGAGCTGTTACCTTTTAACCCACTGGATAGGCTACCTGGAGACGATGTTGAGCGCGTTTTCTATCGTTGTGGCTTAGAACAGGTGAACGAATAGCGACATTATCAAAGACCACCAAGAACAAAACACTGATCAGACACCCGAAGGTAAGGTTTCATAGTGAAAAGAGGTAGTGGGGCGACTACGCACGGTCTAATAGTGACACTCCAAATACATAGACTATGACTTTTTGAAAAGTGTTCCCAAAAATATAAATATTTAATAGTTGGTTAAAAGCCTATAATTGAGCATCAAGGATCCGCGTATCTGTTTTTAGCAACGCTATTTACACACTAGCGTTGCTAGGAATCAGCTTGCAAAAAAAAACGGAATAGTCTGCCAGAAACGAAATACAATTCTATTTCAATTTACTCTGCCCGATTCTGTAGTGCTGGTTCCTTATGCAGGAAGGGAATTGAGAAAAAACATCTAATAAAACATACATTTAAACTGCAATATGTAACTTTTGGGGTGACCCCACCATATTCACATAGAAATGTGAGTTATAAATCTGTCATTCGGTAAATCTGTTCTATGTGCACTATTTCTATGCTTCACATTCTTAAGTTTCATTTTTTGGGGGTATTTTACTTTTGGTTTGATTGGTTTGAAAGAGTGATATTCTGTGGAGTGATTTGTCAGAGCTTCCCGTTCTATCTTTCTGGGTTTTCACTGGTTTTGTGTAGAACCAACTGCAACTAGACACAGACATAAGATACGTTTTACCCCGAATCGAGAACGAAGACGGTATACCCACATTGAGAAACCCCTGGGTTAACATATATTGAGAAACCCCTGGGTTAACATATCCATGGGCTTTTGTTTGGTTACTGCATGCCACCGAGACCTTGACTCTCTCTTTTAGTTTGTGTGTGTGTGTGTCTATGCCTATATACGTGTTTATATGTGTGATAAGATCTCAACAATTGGCTCTCCAATACTTCCTCCCGCCACAAACAATTAACTACCTGTTTTGCTACTTACTCCCTAGTGCCCAACACAAACTTAGTTACATTATTGGCAGAATTGTCAAGAAAATGGTATTACATGAGCGTTATTGAATTAAGGCACATGGAAATACAGAGAGAAGGATGTCTTTCTTACGGCTGAGCAGTGGCTTCATGGCAGGAAACTGAACAGCATTTGCCACCACAACAACACCATCAAGGGAGGAGGTGAGGGCCCTGGGAGAGTGGTGCCAGGAAAATAACCTCTCTCTCTCTCAACGTCAACAAAACAATGGAGCTGATCGTGAACTTCGGGAAACAGCAGAGGGAGCACACCCCCTATCCACATCGACGGGACCGCAGTGAAGGTGGAAAGCTTCGAGTTCCTCAGCGTACACATCACTGATGATCTTAAATGATTCATCACCACACACAGTGAGGTGAAGAAGATGCAACAGCGCCTTTTCAACCTCAGGAGGCTGAAGAAATTTGGCTTGGCCCCTAAAATCCTCACAAACTTTTACAGATGCACAATTGAGAGCATCCTGTCGGGCTGTATCACCACCTGATACGGCAACTGCACCACCCGCAACTGCAGGGCTCTCCAGAGGATGGTGTGGTCTGCCCAACGCATCATCGGGGGCACACTACCTGCCCTCCAGGACACTTATGGCACCCAATGTCACAGGAAGGCCAAAAAGATCATCAAGGACATCAACCACCCGAGCCACGACCCGTTGACCCCTCTATCATCCAGAAGGCGAGGTCAGTACAGGTGCCTCAAAGCTGGGACAGAGAAACTGAAAAACAGCTTCTATCTCAAGGCCATCCGACTGTTAAATAGCCATCACTAGCCGGCTCCCACTTGGTTACGCAACCCTGCACCTTAGAGGCTGCTGCCCTATATACATAGACTTGGAATTACTGGCCATTTTAACCTCTACATGACCCCCCCCTCCCCCCAAGAACATTTCCCAAGACATAGACATATTTGATATGGGCAGAAAGCTTAAATCCTTGTTAATCTAACTGCACTGTCCAATTTACAGTAGCTATTACAGTGAAATAATACCATGCTATTGTTTGAGGAGAGTGCACAGTTATGAACTTGAAAATGTATCAATTAACAAATTTGGCGTATTTGGGCAGACTTGATACAACATTTTGAACAGAAATGCAATGGTTCATTGGATCAGTCTAACACGTTGCACATACACTGTTGTCATCTAGTGGCCACAATCGAAATTGCGTCTAACCTGGAATAATACATTGTGACCTTCCTCTTGTATTTCAAAGATGATGAAAAAAAAACGTTTTTTTTCTTTGTATTATCTTTCACCAGATCTATTGTGTTATATTCTCCTACATTAATTTCACATTTCCACAAACTTCAAAGTGTTTCCTTTAAAATGGTATCAAGAATATGCACATCCTTGCTTCAGGTCCTGAAGGCAAAATTTGGAAAAAAGGGTCTGATCCTTTTTTAAACATCCTTCTTCAACCTGTCCCCTTCCCTTCATCTACACTGATTGAAGTGTATTTAACAAGTGTCATCAAATAGGTGATCATAACTTTCACCTGGATTCACCTGGTCAGCCTATGTCATGGAAAGAGCATGTGTTCCTAATGTTTTGTACACTCAGTGTACATGCATTGCTCCAACTATAACTTGAATTTGAGATTATGTGCCATGTGCCTTTTTAAAGCTTCTATTTTAAGACCAAGATTTGCCCTTGTGATGAGTTTGTCAAACTCATCTAAACAACCGCCAACTTTTTTGAAAATAAGCATCCCTACAGTAGACCAGACTTATTTGAATGCTGTGCCATGCCATTTCTCTCTGTCCCCGTCAAATTACATTACACTGAGCAGACATTTCATAACCAAATAGATCAAATCAAATTTTATTGGTCGCGTACACATATTTAGCAGATGTTATTGCGCGTGTAGCGAAATGCTTTTGTTTCTAACTCCAACAGTGCAGTAGTATCTAAAAAACAATTCACAACAATACACACGAATCTAAAAGTAAAATAACGGTATTAAGAAATATATAAATTATTAGATCGAGCAATGTCAGAGTGGCTTTGACTGAAATACAGTAGAATAGAAAACAGTATATTCATATGAGATGAGTAAAGTGGTGTGTAAACATTATTTAAACATTATTAATGTGACTAGTGTTCCCTTATTAAGCCTTGAACCATGGATCGTGTACGTGTGAATGGGCAAGACAAAATATTTAAGTGCCATTGAACGGGGTATGGCAGTAGGTGCCAGGCACACCGGTTTGTGTCAAGAACTGCAACGTTGCTGGGTTTTTCACCCTCAACAGTTTCCCGTGTGTATCAAGAAGGTGGTCCACCACCCAAAGGACATTTAGCCAACTTGACACAACTGTGAGTCAACATCCCTGTGGAACGCTTTCCACACCTCTTAGAGTCCATGCCCTGATCAATTGGGGGGGGGGGGGGGGGGGGGTTGAAACTCAATATTAGGAAGGTGTTCCAAATGTTTTGTACACTGTGTGTATAGTATGTGTGGTGTCTTGTGAGTGAATTTATATGGTGTGTGTGTGTGTGTGTGTGTGTGTGTGTGTGTGTGTGTGTGTGTGTGTGTGTGTGTGTGTGTGCTGTACTATACTGTGTCCTCTGACCGTTAAAGAGTGTCTCAACTGACATTCCTAAGTGTTATCATGCTCACACGGTGGACTAACTCTATATTTGTTTTTAAAGTCTTATCAATGATTCTCAAAAAGGGCTTGGATAAATGCCAGCTTCAGAAATACCTCTGGTACCTCTGGTATAGGCTCTGGTACCTTTAGAAAAAAGTTGTAAAAATTAACATCTAAGCCATTTTAAACATAAATAAAATCTTTCCATCTGTTGTTTGTGTAAAGTGGGTATACGCCGTTACATCCTGATTACAGTATAATTTTATCTGTTTGCTCTTGACTCATGTTTACCTGCTTGGGCGTATCAAGAGTGACTCTTTAATGTATGACAACGACCCTGGTTTCTCTCTTCTCCCTCTTAAGAACCTTCTGATATGCCAACCTACTGAGTCTCTCCTTCTATCTCTGTGTCAACAGGTGCTGCCCAACAACATGGACCACACACTCCAGAGACTTCATCTCCTAGTCCCGACCGTCATCACTCTCTGGTCTTTCCCCGTCTCGATGGCTGCCAGTGTGACCCCAAGTGGGTGTGGCTCCAACGTAGGCTCCCTGTACTACAGCCTGTGTGACCTCAGTGCCGTATGGGGCATCGTGCTGGAAGCGTTGGCGGCGGCCGGCGTGCTGGTCTCCATCGTCCTCTTCATCGTCCTCCTGGCCAGCCTGCCCTTCATCACAGACAAGAATAGGATGTGCTCCGTGGGCCTCCATGCCTGCTTCCTGGTCAGTACCCTGGGCCTCTTCTGCCTCACCTTCTCCTTCATCGTAGGGAAGGACTTCGCCACCTGTGCTTCGCGACGCTTCCTCTTCGGGGTGCTGTTCGCCGGGTGCTTCGCGTGTCTTCTCATGCAGTGTGTGAAGCTGAACCTCCTGGCCCGCAGGGGAGATCGGGGGCCCCGGGCCTCGGTGCTGTGTCTGGGAGCCCTGGGACTCTGGCTGGTGGAGGTGGTCATCAACACGGAGTGGCTGATCATCACTGTGGTTCGATATCCTCTCAACGCTACAGGGATAGCACTTGGCACAGCCACGGACGTACCTTGTAACATCGCCAACCGGGACTTTGTCATGGCGCTGATCTACGTATTGAATCTTCTCCTAGCTGTCGTAGTGGCTTCCTTACCCACCCTGTGCGGGAAATACAAACAGTGGCGCAAGGAGGGAGCCTTCATCCTCGTCACGGGTCTCCTCTCTGTGTTCATCTGGGTGGCCTGGATCACCATGTACGTCTGGGGGAACCAGACGACCGGCGGACCCAGCTGGGATGACCCTACCCTGGCCATCGCCCTGGTCAGCAACGCCTGGGTGTTCCTGATCCTCTACACCATCCCAGAGATATGCTCTCTGACCGGGGAAGAGGAGGGGGGCGCACCAGGGTTCGGAGAGGACCTGAGCAGAGGTGTGGGCTATGAGAATATCCTGAGGGAGCAAGGAGCCCAGAGCATGTTTATGGAGAACAAGGCTTTCTCTATGGATGAGCCCAACTTCGGTATGTAGCCACACACACACACACAGTACCGTACACATACACACACACATACTTGTCAGCAGGTTCAGGAGGGTATGGGGCTTGTCAGCAGGTTCGGGAAGGTATGGGGCTTGTCAGCAGGTTCAGGAAGGTATGGGGCTTGTCAGCAGGTTCAGGAGGGTATGGGGCTTGTCAGCAGGTTCAGGAGGGTATGGGGCTTGTCAGCAGGTTCAGGAGGGTATGGGGCTTGTCATCAGGTTCAGGAGGGTATGGGGCTTGTCAGCAGGTTCAGGAGGGTATGGGGCTTGTCAGCAGGTTCAGGAAGGTATGGGGCTTGTCAGCAGGTTCAGGAGGGTATGGGGCTTGTCAGCAGGTTCAGGAGGGTATGGGGCTTGTCAGCAGGTTCAGGAGGGTATGGGGCTTGTCAGCAGGTTCAGGAGGGTATGGGGCTTTTCAGCAGGTTCAGGAGGGTATGGGGCTTGTCAGCAGGTTCAGGAAGGTATGGGGCTTGTCAGCAGGTTCAGGAGGGTATGGGGCTTGTCAACAGGTTCAGGAGGGTATGGGGCTTGTCAGCAGGTTCAGGAGGGTATGGGGCTTGTCAGCAGGTTCAGGAGGGTATGGGGCTTGTCAGCAGGTTCAGGAAGGTATGGGGCTTTTGTACGTATAGTCAGACACGTGAATGAAATAACATTGTTGTCTACATGTAACAATCTGCACACTCTACAGTTTATTTGTTCATATTCCAATGTACTTTTTTTTCAATGACCCCTGAGTCTGAAATAAAATATCTTCCAAAACAGTAAGTTGAAAATAATCTGCGAGATGGATAAGAAAAGCTCAATGAATATCATTGAAACAGTACTGAATTTCACATCCAGTATACAGTACAATCTGCATACCTTAAAGAATTTGATATGCTGATGTGGTTTTTATCCTATTGGCGACCATAATCTGATCTCGCAGGCTGCAGCACAGCCAGACAGGACACTGTGTCTCCTCTCCTCTCCTCTCCTCTCCTCTCCTCTCCTCTCCTCTCCTCTCCTCTCCTCTCCTCTCCTCTCCTCCCCTCCCCTCCCCTCTCCTCTCCTCTCCTCCCACTCTATCTCTTTGATGCTGCTCCACCTGCCCTCGGCTTGCCCTGGCCTCACCTCATCACAACCAAATGGCACCCTGTTTCCTATATAGGGCACTACATTTGACCAAAGGCACTGGTCAAAAGTAGTGCACTTTATAGGGAATAGGGGGCCATTTGGGACGCAGGCAATGGTTTAGGTCAGAGTGGGAGGGAGGAATAATAGCACGTGTTAATGCGGATGGCGCCACATGAGTTAGCAGCTCTGTCCTGACTGAGGTTAACCTACTGTATGTCCTGGTCTGTTGAGATCAGCTGGCACCAGGTGACTCGTCTCTAGACAGACAGGTTAGATTTGATTTGATTTTGGCCTCCCACAATGTACCAATGTTCCAGCACGTTGCCCAAGGTCTGGGAACATATCAATACATTATTAGAACACATACAGTGTTTAGTCAGTTTATACTGAGTGGAGAATCATGTTTGATAAAATAAAAGGAACAAAAATATAACGAGCCCTCTGCTATCTGGCCTCTGACACATCAGTTGCCATATCAAACTAATAATGAGGTGAGAACAGAGAAGGATTTGACAAAAAATAACCCTTCCATTTTTGGCGATTTTCTATTCATATTTAGCTATTATTAAATATTAACAGGAAAATGATGTTTGTTTTTAAAAACGAATCAACCTTTTCTGGGAGAGACTGAGAACCGAAGGATGATATCTGTCGTGACGAGAGAGAGCTATGAAACCAGAAAAAGTCCTTCATTGTCTTTGTATATCCTGAGGACTTATTTAAACATTTAACCAACCAAATCCTCTCTCTCTCCCACACATATATTCCATTCCCACGGGTCTACCAGGTGACTCAATGGGATTCAGATGTCCAGGACAAAACAGTGACCTAACCAGTATACCATACACACACAAACACACACTCGTCAGCTTGCCCCAACATCACTGTTTGTGTTTGCGTTACCGCGCTGTCTCAATTAGCAAACAAGGTGTGGCAACAGTGTCATGGTAGGCAGATATTTCACAGGGGAGGACCAGGCAATTCCACCTGGGGGGGGAAACAAAAATGTCTCTCACATTAACCAAGCATTATCCATCCTACCTTTATAGAGGACTGCACATTTGACTGCACAGCGGAGATAATAGACGTATCGCCTGCGTCTGTTGTTTATGATCTTGTCTTGGTGGTTGAATAGAACAAGCTACTATGACTGGTTGCTTGGGAACACTGAATACCCAGAGGATACTGCTTGAACGCGCCCGTGAATGTCTGACTACGTGGATTTGATTGAGATTTAGGATTTGAAAACGTGATGATATAAAGAAAGTATCCCATTGTCCCGACATAAACACTGAGTGTGCGAAACAATAGAAACACCTTCCTAATATTGAGTTGCACACCCTTTTGCCCTCAGAACAGCCTCAGTTCGTCGGGTCATGGACTCTACACGTGTAGAAAGCGTTCCACAGGGATGCTGGCCCATGTTGACCCAAATGCTTCCCACGGTTTTGTCAAGTTGGCTGGATGTCCTTTGGGTGGTGGGCCATTGTTGATACACACGGGAAGCTGTTGAGCGTGAAAAACCATACCCCGTTCAAAGGCACTTAAATATTTTGTCTTGTCCATTCACCCTCTGAAAGACACACGTACACAATCCATGTCTCAATTGTCTCAAGGCTTAAAAATCATTCTTTAACCCGTCTCCTCCCCTTCATCTACACTGATTTTGAAGTGGATTTAACAAGTGTCATCAATAAGGGATCATTGCTTTCACCTGGATTCACCTGGGTCAGTCTATGTCATTGAAAGCCACTCAGTGTGTGATTGGGATCTAATGTTGTCGAATGTTTTCTTGTTGTTTTCCCTCGCAGGTCCCAAAGTTGTGTCTCCATACAGCGGCTATAGTGGTCAGAGCCACCATTCTGTCTACCAGCCCACTGAGCTGGCTCTCATCAGCAGGGGAATGGGGAATGTGAGTACTGGCCATCAATTGTTTGTCCATGCACACACACACACACACACACACGTACGGGCGCGACACACACACACTGCCACAGGTTGTTGTTGTTGTGTTTTTCAATTGTTTCATTAAAAAGAAAGAGGGATCTTTATTCATATCCATTGTGTTTAAATATTCTTCCGTTCTCTTTCGTATGGATCATGATGAGCATGTTGTGTTCCTTGTGTATGTCTGGTCGCAGCAGGAAATGTCTCACATCCCCCGAGCCTCCACCAACAACAGCTCCGTGGCCCACAGCGGGGGCAGTATCCTGTCGGGTCGCACCGACAAGACAGCAGACACACAGACCCAGCAGGGCCACAGTGTAGGTGGAGATAGAAAGACCCTGTGATGCGTTCCAAAATGGCACCCTATTCCCTTCGTAGTGCTACTTTTGACCAGAGCCCTGGACAAAAGTAGTGCACTATATATGGAATAGGGTGCCATTTGGGACTCGTGCCCGCTGTCCTCTGACATATTCTCCTCACCTCTCTCCCTGTCCGTTCTCCTCTTCTCCTCTGAGAATGGTGGAAAATACAGTCCTCGTCTCACTCTCTCTTAGCATGGGGGGGGGGGGGGGTATTTTGGCTACAAAGGTGGATACTGTATACAGTAAACACACACAATCACAATGCATTCCTTCTCGGTCTCCGTTTCATCTTGACAAGCCTGTCACTTACGTTTCTTCCTGGTCTTGTACTGTCGTCTTGTCTTATTGGACGGTTTCTATCTCTACATATGTGGTTGTTTTTTGTCCATCCCATCTGTTTCTCTTATTGCTTTGGATCAGTCTTCTCTTTTCACTTCGTTTTTCCCGGTGTTTTTCCCGGTGTTTTTCCCGGTGTTTTTCCCGGTGTTAATGGCCTTTCCTTTGACCTTCTTTCAGTTCAGTTTTTTTTTCCCGACACACATATTGCGTTAGCACTGTCTGTACACTATACCTAATTATATGACATTAGGTCTATATCGGTTTTTTAACAATATCTCTCCATCTTTTTCTGTTTTCAGGGGAATGGACTGCAGAAGATATCCCAGTGGTGAACACAGACTACTTTACACCTCTCTCCTCAAGACATATTTATTGCTACAGTTTCCTCATGTTGACTCTATTTTGCTGTTATCCATTGCATCCTTGATATGAGCTGGTTTTAACGGGACCCATCACAATGAGGCCTACCTGAACTCTGACCTACCAGCCTATCAGACTCCAGAGGTGACGTTTAGGTGAACGACACGAACAGTTTGCCCTTTGTAAAACCCCTAAAGATTGGACAGTCCTGTGTACGACATAACCCTCTATCGATAGATGGACAGTGTCCTACAGGTCTGTCTGTCCCCGTTCCAGTCCCTGCCCCATCTGTCTGTCTGACAGGAGTCAAAGCAACCCACAGAGAGCAGGCCCATGGCGTTGGGAGAGAACAATACCTTTTGCAGAGGTCACCTCTGACTATGAGCTGAGCTCTCCGCTGGACACACTGTGACAGATGAAATGTGAGCATGCTAACAGCATGGAATACTAGTCTCACTCTCTCTTAGCATGTGGGGGTGTATTTAGGCTACAAAGATAGATATATACACACACACACACACACACACACAATAGTCACATACACAGTAGTCACGTGGAAGTGCAGCCAACAACAGGATCAGTCAAGCGAGGGGGGGCAACTGGTGTGATGGGATAAACCTGTCATCCCAGTGTTCTCAGAAGAGGACCCCTTAACAGTGGAACATTCCATACCTGGAACACCCTCTATGGTTCCATGGAATCTTGGAAAAGGTCTCTTCTGTCACGGGGGATACCTACCTAACACTAATGCACTCATTTATAGGTTTTAGCGTACAGAAAGCGTGCACTTTCGAGCTTTCAATTGAAGTAAGTGTCGATATTATTATGTCAATGTTTAGTGCCTGGCTTGTGAATGGGTATCACTTTCAGAAAGTTAAAATTGCTATTTCAATTTGTGGCTAACGATTGTTGAATGACCTAATGTTAATGCCATGCCAATGAATGGCTTCTCCCTCTACATATGTAAGGAATCAATTATTGTATGAATTGTTGTATGAATTTGGAAATATGATATTTAAGACATTTACAATAATTACTTTTCTTGTAAATCAGTGTTGAGCCAACACCTGTAAATGAAATCCTGAATGTTCAATCTAACATGATGTGTTGTAAAGCGACTGTGAGTGAATCGATTGGTTGAACATACTGTATCAACAGCCATTGATGTCTGAAAGAAAAATGAAAATCTAAATAAACATTTCATGGTGAAGTACATACAGTCCAGAGAATCTGTCATAATGAATCAATATTATACCTAATACTGTTGTTTACCCTAATACTGTTATTACCTAATACTGTTAATACCTAATACTGTTAATACCTAATACTGTTAATACCTAATACTGTTAATACCTAATACTGTTGTTTACCCTAATACTGTTAATACCTAATACTGTTATTTACCCTAATACTGTTAATACCTAATACTGTTGTTTACCCTGATACTGTTATTACCTAATACTGTTAATACCTAATACTGTTAATACCTAATACTGTTATTTACCCTAATACTGTTAATACCTAATACTGTTGTTTACCCTAATACTGTTATTACCTAATACTGTTAATACCTAATACTGTTATTACCTAATACTGTCAATACCTAATACTGTTATTACCTAATACTGTTAATACCTAATACTGTTAATACATAATACTGTTAATATCTAATACTGTTATTACCTAATACTGTTAATAACTAATACTGTTAGCTCCTAATACTGGTATTTACCCTAATACTGTTAGCTCCTAATACTGGTATTTACCCTAATACTGTTAATACCTAATACTGTTAATACCTAATGCTGTTAATACCTAATACTGTTAGCTCCTAATACTGGTATTTACCCTAATACTGTTAATACCTAACACTGTTAGCTCCTAATACTGGTATTTACCCTAATACTGTTATTTACCCTAATACTGTTAATACCTAATACTGTTAATACCTAATACTGTTATTAACCTAATATTGTTAATACCTAATACTGTTAATACCTAATACTGTTAATACCTAATACTGTTAATACCTAATACTGTTGTTTACTCTACTACTGTTAATACCTAATACTGTTAATGCCTAATACTGTTAATTCCTAATACTGTTAATACCTAATACTGTTAATACCTAATACTGTTAATACCTAATACTGGTATTTACCCTAATACTGTTATTTACCCTAATACTGTTAATACCTAATACTGTTAATAATACCTAATACTGTTAATACCTAATACTGTTATTTACCCTAATACTGTTATTTACCCTAATACTGTTATTTACCCTAATACTGTTATTACCTAATACTGTTAATACCTAATACTGTTAGCTCCTAATACTGTTAGCTCCTAATACTGTTATTTACCCTAATACTGTTATTACCTAATACTGTTAATGCCTAATACTGTTAATACCTAATACGGTTAGCTCCTAATACTGGTATTTACCCTAATACTGTTAATACCTAATACTGTTAATACCTAATACTGGTATTTACCCTAATACTGTTAATACCTAATACTGTTATTTACCCTAATACTGTTAATACCTAATACTGTTAGCTCCTAATACTGGTATTTACCCTAATACTGTTATTACCTAATACTGTTAGCTCCTAATACTGTTATTACCTAATACTGTTAATACCTAATACTGTTATTACCTAATACTGTTATTTACCCTAATACTGTTAATACCTAATACTGTTATTTACCCTAATACTGTTAATACCTAATACTGTTGGGTCACCACGAGCCAAAACAGCTTCAATGCACCTGGCATATATTCTACAAGTGTCTGGTAATCTACTGGACGGATGTGACACCATTCTTCCACAACAAATTCCATCATTTGGTGTTTTGTGGATGGTGGTGTAAAAACGTGTTCAATTAGGTTGAGATCTGGTGGCTGAGACGGCCATGGCATATGGTTTACATCATCTTCATGCTCATCAAAACATTCATTGACCACTCGTGCCCTATGAATGGGGGCATTGTCATCCTGGAAGAGAACACTCCCATCTGGATAGAAATGATTCATCATAGATTAAAGGTGATCACTCAGACTGGCTGTGTATTTATTGACACTTACCTTGCCCTCTAAGGGGTTGAATGGACCTAAACCAAACCAGGAAAACACACCCTACACTATAACAGAGCCACCAGAACACTAACACTCTCTCTCTACCTCTCTCTACCTCTCTCTACCTCTCTCTCTCTCTCTCTCTCTCTCTCTCTACCTTTCTCTACCTCTACCTCTCTCTACCTCTCTCTACCTCTCTCTCTCTCTCTCTCTCTCTCTCTCTCTCTCTCTCTCTCTCTACCTTTCTCTACCTCTACCTCTCTCTACCTCTCTCTCTCTCTCTCTCTCTACCTCTACCTCTCTCTACCTCTCTCTCTATCTCTCTACCTCTACCTCTCTCTACCTCTCTCTACCTCTACCTCTCTCTACCTCTACCTCTCTCTACCTCTCTCTACCTCTCTCTACCTCTCCCCCTCTCTACCTCTCTCCCTCTCTCTACCTCTACCTCTCTCTACCTCTCTCTACCTCTACCTCTCTCTACCTCTACCTCTCTCTACCTCTCTCTCTCTCTCTCTACCTCTACCTCTCTCTACCTCTCTCTCTCTCTCTCTACCTCTCTCTCTCTCTACCTCTCTCTGCCTCTCTCTCTCTCTCTCTCTCTCTCTCTCTCTCTCTCTCTCTCTCTCTCTCTCTCACACACATAATTTCCATAGCCACCTGTGATAAGGGCCTCTGTGGAACTCCCCTCAGGGTCTCTGCTTCAGAGTGAACATGCCTTCTAAATGGCCCCCTGTTCCCTATATAGTGCACTTATTTTGCCCAGAGTCTTCATGTGCTAGAAGGCTCCGACATCAGGTCAGTTAAGGCATAACAACACAGGGAGACGGTCCAAAATGAAACAACCTGTTTTTAAGATATGTTTAAATGGAGAGTGGGTATAGTGAGATGGCTAAAAGGATGTAGGGCAGTGTGTTGCGTTCACTGCCAAGAAAGTGCTTTTGTTTGTAAGAGAGCCGACCTCTGTTGGCTTTCGCTCCCCTCATTTGTTTTGCCTGTAATTTTACTAAACCATAAATCTCCCACGAAGGGCCGGTGTGTATTTGAATAGAACAGATAAGTTCATGTACTGCACAGTCAGGTAGTTGCTAGTCTCTTGTTATAGACTGTTAATATTATCGAGTGGCTGGGACAGTGTATTGGAAATGTGGTTATGTTTGATTAGGTTGTTGTGGAAAAGGATAACATCAATTTGTTATTGTACACAACAACAAAATGACAGAAGAATTGTTTGGGAGAAGGTCACTTCTGCAGCATTATTTTCTCGGTGTGTATTACCGATGCCCAGACGGTCTGATCCACCGGTGGAGAATCGGAGGATCGGAAAAGCAGTCATGGTTATTTTCATAATGACGTGTCATTACGTAATGTACCGTACCGTACGTGGTCATGGCGATGTGTCAGTTAAACTGACTGGTATTAGACGGATGGAACGATGCCAATCATCAAAGGGGATGGAAATAATGAATCTAGGTTTGTATAATCCTTTTTCTGCCTTTGATATGAAATATACCATACGTCTGTCCATAGTCCTCTCCCTGGTTGTATTATGACAACATAAGACAGGACAAAAGTAAGACAGGATATAGAATAGTACTGGTTTATGGTCCAGAATATCCACGTGTGTGTTCATATTCTCTGTGGAGGGATAGGTTTCTACTAAGAACCGTTTTCATCTGAAGAACCTTTTTGGAAAACCAGGGTTAATTTAAAAAAGGCAAAGGGTTCTACCTAGAATCTTTAACATCCTAAGAACTCTTTTTTGGAAGAAAGGGTTCTTTGATAATTCTTTGGAAGGCAAGAAGGGTTCTATGTATTATATATATTTTTTAAATATTGCCTGAACATTAGTGTTTACCTCAGTGTTTCAACTTTAACGTCAGGAGTTGAGTACTCTGATCAGTTTAAAAAGATACAGTATGTCTGTTATGCTGGAACCACCCTACACGGGGCTATAGTCTCAGGTCTATAAAGGATAAGGATAGACTGAGAGGAGGGTATGAATGAGTTTGAATGTGTTGTCTGTCCTCTATCCTCGTCCCCATGTCAACATGGCATAAACCGACTTTTACTCTGCTGCCTCCTTCATTCTTGAAACCATGGAAACTAAAACTAATCAACATAAACCTTAAAGTATGGTAGCACCTTCACTCACTCACTCACTCACTCACTCACACATACACACTCACACAATCTCTCACACTCACCACTCCGACTTGACAAGCACTTTCACCACACCCCAGCCCCCTTAAAACCAAGGCTTGTATTTCACTGTCCCTCAATTACCCCCTGGTTGACTTTGCACCCCTTACTGGTTGACTTTGCACCCCTTACTGGTTTACTTTGCACCCCTTACTGGTTGACTTTGCACCCCTTACTGGTTGACTTTGCACCCCTTACTGGTTGACTTTGCACCCCTTACTGGTTGACTTTGCACCCCTTACTGGTTGACTTTGCACCCCTTACTGGTTGACTTTGCACCCCTTACTGGTTGACTTTGCACCCCTTACTGGTTTACTTTGCACCCCTTACAGGTTTACTTTGCACCCCTTACTGGTTTACTTTGCACCCCTTACTGGCAAGAATGCATTTCCGGCACTTTGCTAAAAGCTACCTAGAACCAAGTAAATAATCGTCCAATTATCACCATCAAAGTAAAACTAGCAGTGCTCAAGGTCACTTGAAGTAAAACTAGCAGTGCTCAAGGGCACTTGAAATAAAACTAGCAGTGCTCAAGGGCACTTGAAGTAAAACTAGCAGTGCTCAAGGTCACTTGAAGTAAAACTAGCAGTGCTCAAAGGCACTTGAAATAAAACCATCAGTGCTCAAGGGCACTTGAAGTAAAGTATGCAGTGTCACCAGGTTCATACTAATTGCTTGGACCATATTAACACACTCTCATATAATAAGGGTTTGGTTAGAGTACATGACAGTGTTGTTCCCTGGTGTACACAAAGGTCAAAGGGTACACTTCACATGTACACATATGAACTCACGCGGTACAGTTTGGTAACTTGTAGTTATAATGGGACATACTGTATGCCAGCTGAGTCTAAATGCTTAAATGAGAAATGAGAAACAGGCACCGTTGTGAGTGAGGCTGAGTTTTTTGGGGGACTTTTTGGGGATTTTACAGTAGAGGCATTACAAAGAATCCTGTCGATAAATGCTCCGTCCTCACAGGCACCTGAGACTGTCGATAAAGGCCCCGTCCTCACAGGCACCTGAGACTGTCAATAAAGGCTCCGTCCTCAAAGGCACCTGAGACTGTCGATAAAGGCTCCGTCCTCACAGGCACCTGAGACTGTCAATAAAGGTTCTGTCCTCACAGGCACCTGAGACTGTCGATAAAGGCTCTGTCATAACAGGCACCTGAGACTGTCGATAAAGGCACCGTCCTCACAGGCACCTGAGACTGTCAATAAAGGTTCTGTCCTCACAGGCACCTGAGACTGTCCATAAAGGCTCTGTCATAACAGGCTCCTGAGACTGTCAATAAAGGTTCTGTCCTCACAGGCACCTGAGACTGTCAATAAAGGTTCTGTCCTCACAGGCTCCTGAGACTGTCAATAAAGGTTCTGTCCTCACAGGCACCTGAGACTGTCAATAAAGGTTCTGTCATAACAGGCACCTGAGACTGTCAATAAAGGTTCTGTCATAACAGGCACCTGAGACTGTCAATAAAGGTTCTGTCCTCACAGGCACCTGAGACTGTCAATAAAGGTTCTGTCCTCACAGGCACCTGAGATTGTCAATAAAGATTCTGTCCTCACAGGCTCCTGAGACTGTCAATAAAGGTTCTGTCCTCACAGGCACCTGAGACTGTCAATAAAGGTTCTGTCCTCACAGGCACCTGAGACTGTCAATAAAGGTTCTGTCCTCACAGGCACCTGAGACTGTCAATAAAGGCCCCGTCCTCACAGGCTCCTGAGACTGTCAATAAAGGCTGTCATAACAGGCTCCTGAGACTGTCAATAAAGGCTCTGTCATAACAGGCACCTGAGACTGTCCATAAATGCTCGGGCCTCACAGGCACCTGAGACTGTCAATAAAGGCTCTGTCATAACAGGCTCCTGAGACTGTCAATAAAGGCTCTGTCATAACAGGCACCTGAGACTGTCCATAAATGCTCGGTCCTCACAGGCACCTGAGACTGTCAATAAAGGCTCTGTCATAACAGGCTCCTGAGACTGTCAATAAAGGCTCTGTCATAACAGGATCCTGAGACTGTCAATAAAGGTTCTGTCCTCACAGGCACCTGAGACTGTCAATAAAGGCTCCGTCCTCACAGGCACCTGAGACTGTCAATAAATGTTCTGTCCTTACAGGCACCTGAGACTGTCAATAAAGGTTCTGTCCTCACAGGCACCTGAGACTGTCAATAAATGCTCCGTCCTCACAGGCACCTGAGACTGTCAATAAAGGCTCTGTCATAACAGGCACCTGAGACTGTCGATAAATGCTCCGTCCTCACAGGCACCTGAGACTGTCAATAAATGCTCCGTCCTCACAGGCACCTGAGACTGTCAATAAATGCTCCGTCCTCACAGGCACCTGAGACTGTCGATAAATGCTCCGTCCTCACAGGCACCTGAGACTGTCGATAAATTCTCCGTCCTCACAGGCACCTGAGACTGTCAATAAATGCTCCGTCCTCACAGGCACCTGAGACTGTCAATAAATGCTCCGTCCTCACAGGCACCTGAGACTGTCGATAAATGCTCCGTCCTCACAGGCACCTGAGACTGTCGATAAATGCTCCGTCCTCACAGGCACCTGAGACTGTCGATAAATGCTCCGTCCTCACAGGCACCTGAGACTGTGTAGTGATGTGATTTGAACTGTGATGGAACGAGTGGGATGTATATACATGTATATATATTTTTTTTTATTCCAAAAGAAGCTAAATGTCACATTGTGAAATCATGTGATTTTCCGTAAGGTGATGTAACGTGATAAGCTTTGTCATTCTCATCTTTGATGGGCAGACAGGATGGTGTTATGACTTCCAACGAAGTCGGTCCCTCTCCTTGTTCGTTCGGCGGTCGACGTCACCGGCTTTCTAGCCACCGCCGATCCACTTTTCGTTTTCCATTTGTTTTGTCTTTGTCTTTATCACACCTGACTTCACTCAACCAATCACTGGTTTATTATTTAACCCTCTGTTCCCCCATGTTGTATTTGTGAGTGATTGTTATCTGTTACGTGGATGATTGTCAGGCGTTGCACTTGTGTTTTAGACTGTGTTTTTTGGTACTTGTATGTGTTATGTGCTGTCATTAGTTAACCGGTATTAAAGTGAGCCTGTTTATTACACTCCGCTCTCCTGCACTTGACTTCGCCTCCCATACACACGCCTAACAGATGGACAACCGGATATTTCAAAGAGGATCCAATGTAAGGGTTATAAAAATCCATTATGTGACGTTTGTACAGAAACTGGGGTTTTAACAACAGCGGATGTATCATGTAAGAGCAGGGAGGTTGAATACAGAGCTGTGGTTCCTTGTCTCAGCGCCGCCCACACATGATGACTCTGTTACACAATGGATGCATCTCAAATGACACCATATTCACTATAGAGTGGAGTGCACTAAATAGGTCATATAGTTCCATTTGGAACAGTGCTCTCTTTCTGAGGCCAAGAGGAGTATCCTACATATTGTAAAGAGGAGTCTCCTACATATTGTAAAGAGGAGTCTCCTACATATTGTAGAAAAGAGTCTCCTACATATTGTAAAGAGGAGTCTCCTACATATTGTAAAAAAGAGTCTCCTACATATTGTAAAGAGGAGTCTCCTACATATTGTAAAGAGGAGTCTCCTACATATTGCCAAGAGGAATCTCCTACATATTGGAAAGAGGAGTCTCCTACATATTGTAAAGAGGAGTCTCCTACATATTGGAAAGAGGAGTCTCCTACATATTGCCAAGAGGAGTCTCCTACATATTGGAAAGAGGAGTCTCCTACTTATTGGAAAGAGGAGTCTCCTACATATTGGAAAGAGGAGTCTCCTACATATTGTAAAGAGGAGTCTCCTACATATTGCCAAGAGGAGTCTCCTACATATTGTAAAGAGGAGTCTCCTACATATTGTAAAGAGGAGTCTCCTACATTGCCAAGAGGAGTCTCCTACATATTGCACATAGGAGTCTCCTACATATTGTAAAGAGGTGTCTCCTACATATTGCCAAGAGGAGTCTCCTACATTGTCAAGAGGATTTACGCATTTCTAGTAAAAAATCTACACTTGAGATCAGACCATATACTCAGAGGAAGAGATGTGAAAAACCCTGTCTGTGAACACAAGGTCACAGGAGCCATATCGATACAGTAGTGTTCCACGTCATTCTGTGGTCAGAGTATTCAGAGAGGCATCTCTACCCTCATTTATTCTGTGTTCTGTGTCCATTGAGGTAGCAGAGATGTCACACGATTGTTTGCCCTTCCCATAAAGCGGCAATCAGCAATTTAAACAATAACAAAGCCCATCTTTCCATAAAAAGCTGAGGGACGGGGCTGTAGAAAATTAACCACTCTAAAATTCGTAGATAAAGCTATGGATACAAGGACTAACCGTCTATGATATCAAAATCATAGTTTTAACCTTGTTGAGGTTATATAGTGTTTGTTTACATTTACTTTGTGTACACACATTGGAGTAAAACATGCATATTTTACGTTCTGATGGGGTACAACAGTTGAACTAAAGCTCATGAGGAGATTGGAGATTCCCATCTCCTTTTCTAGCTTTAAGAACCAGCTGTCAGAGCAGCTCACAGATCACTGCACCTGTTCATAGCCCATCTGTATGCAGCCCATCTATCTACCTCATCCCCATACTGTATTTATTTATTTAGCTCCTTTTGCACCACAGTATCTCTACTTGCACATCCATCTTCTGCACATCTACCATTCCAGTGTTTAATTGCCATATTGTAATTACCTCGCCACCATGGCCTATTTATTGCCTTAACTCCCTTATCTTACCTCATTTGTACTCACTGTATATAGACTTTTTGTTTTCTTTTTGTTCTACTGTATTATTGACTGTATGTTTTGTTCATTCCATGTAACTCTGTGTCGTTGTATGTGTTGAACTGCTATGCTTTATCTCGGCCAGGTCGCAATTGCAAATGAGAACTTGTTCTCAACTAGTTTACCTGGTTAAATAAAGGTGAAATAAAATAAAACAATTAAAATTAGGCATTTCTAAGTTATATTCTTCAAAAATGCATGTAGAAACTGCAGATTGCCCCTTTAAGGCTTACACCTTGAATTGCAGCTTTAATACATTGCCATACACCTTGAACTGCCCCTTTAAGGTATTGTCACACACCTTAAATTGCCCCTTTAAGGTTTTGTCAAACATCTTGAATTGCTTCTTTAAGGCTTTGTCACACACCTTGAACTGCCCCTTTAAGGCTTTATCAAACACCTTGAATTGCCCCTTTAAGGCTTTATCAAACACCTTGAATTGCCCCTTTAAGGCTTTATCAAACACCTTGAATTGCCCCTTTAAGGCTTTATCAAACACCTTGAATTGCCCCTTTAAGGCTTTATCAAACACCTTGAATTGCCCCTTTAAGGCTTTATCAAACACCTTGAATTGCCCCTTTAAGGCTTTATCAAACACCTTGAATTGCATCTTTAAGGCTTTGTCATACACCTTGAATTGCCCCTTTAATACATTGTCATACACCTTGAATTGCCCCTTTAAGGCTTTGTCATTCACCTTGAACTGCCCCTTTAAGGCTTTGTCATACACCTTGATTGATAGGTGGTATGACTTTGTCTGTGTCCTGTTGTCATCTGGGTCTGTGACTGTGTGTATTCTGGTCACTGAAGCCTTAGTATCGCTCGCAAGAACAGAAACAATATGCAAATGTCTGTGTTCCCATGAAAGGTAAAAGGTGTCAGTATTACATCACAACTCACTGTACCACATGCAAAGGGATAAATGGCTTGCTAAACAACTTTTGTCTGTGTTAATGATATCCTCATTTGATTTCACAATCACTGGACACCATTTCGGATACCACAGTGGACACCAAATTGAACTCAGACTTTGATTGAAAACATTTGCGAAATGAGCTCAAACACTGGGACACCATATCACACACCACATTGGACACACTGGACAAAAGCAGCTGCAAAATGACTTGAAATATGGTACATTTATTTGTAGCCTAGGCCTACGTGAGAGAGGACATTAGCATTAGCCTCTGCAGAGCTTTACCTGATAAAGGATAAAGGAACATGTTCTCTCTCTGACTGACTGAGATGAGAGTAAGACAGGTACAACACTCTCACACACACACACACACACACACACACACACACTCACACACACTCACACACACTCACACACACGCACGCACGCACGCACGCACACACACACACACACACACACACACACACACACACACACACACATACACACATACACACACAGTCACTGGCAGTGCAAGGCCAGACTTCCTATCAAAAGCCCTCTGTCCCAGTGCAATAACAGTCCCTTCCAGGCCAGCCTCCCTTCAGCCAGCCTCAAGCCCACCTCTCGTCCACTGCCACAGGCCTAACGCCAGTGCCGAGGTCCCCTCAGCAAGCAAACTGAGAAACACCTGCAGCCAGGACAAACTCCAGCCATTGATGAGTGTGGTCACATCAGGAGCTAGCTGGCTAACACATTTCTGGAGCTTTTTGGACGGAGAGAGAGTCCTACCCTGCAACTTCAAACATGGGCATAATGGACTACAAACATGGGCATAATGGACTACAAACATGGGCATAATGGACTACAAACATGGGCATAATGGACTACAAACATGGGCATAATGGACTACAAACATGGGCATAATGGACTACAAACATGGGCATAATGGACTACAAACATGGGCATAATGGACTACAAACATGGGCATAATGGACTACAAAGATGGTCATAATGGACTACAAAGATGGTCATAATGCAGCGTCACTATGCGGTCACCGGTCAGTAAGGTTATACAGTCCATAACAGGAGAAACGTAAGCTGCTTGCCAAATGGCATCATATTCCCTACAGTATATAGTGCACTATTTTTGACCAGAGCCCATTGGCTCATGAGCTACATCATAGGGAATAGGGTATAAATTAGAATACACATTTACAGTGAGTTTTAGCCACTCTCAGTGCAAGTTACTACATCAATATGAGGATCGGTTTAGAATTCAGCTATGACCTAGAGCAGGGGTGGGAATCTCCAGTCCTCTAGGGCCTGATTGGTGTCACACTTTCCCCTCCATCCCTAGCAAACACAACTGATTAAACTAATGTCATTCTAAACTGAACATCATGTTTAGTGTACAGCTGTACATTTCAATGAAACATGGTGAAGCCCCAAAATTGCCCTTGCTAGAAGAATGTGTTTCAGACATAAGGAAGTGGATGGCTGCAAACTTTCTACTTTTAAACTCGGACAAAACAGAGATGCTTGTTCTAGGTCCCAAGAAACAAAGAGATCTTCTGTTGAATCTGACAATTAATCTTAATGGTTGTACAGTCGTCTCAAATAAAACTGTGAAGGACCTCGGCGTTACTCTGGACCCTGATCTCTCTTTTGAAGAACATATCAAGACCATTTCAAGGACAGCTTTTTTCCATCTACGTAACATTGCAAAAATCAGAAACTTTCTGTCCAAAAATGATGCAGAAAAATTAATCCATGCTTTTGTCACTTCTAGGTTAGACTACTGCAATGCTCTACTTTCCGGCTACCCGGATAAAGCACTAAATAAACTTCAGTTAGTGCTAAATACGGCTGCTAGAATCCTGACTAGAACCCCAAAATTTGATCATATTACTCCAGTGCTAGCCTCTCTACACTGGCTTCCTGTCAAAGCAAGGGCTGATTTCAAGGTTTTACTGCTAACCTACAAAGCATTACATGGGCTTGCTCCTACCTATCTCTCTGATTTGGTCCTGCCGTACATACCTACACGTAAGCTACGGTCACAAGACGCAGGCCTCCTAATTGTCCCTAGAATTTCTAAGCAAACAGCTGGAGGCAGGGCTTTCTCCTATAGAGCTCCATTTTTATGGAACTGTCTGCCTACCCATGTCAGAGACGCAAACTCGGTCTCAACCTTTAAGTCTCTACTGAAGACTCATCTCTTCAGTGGGTCATATGATTGAGTGTAGTCTGGCCCAGGAGTGGGAGGGTGAACGGAAAGGCTCTGGAGCAACGAACCGCCCTTGCTGTCTCTGCCTGGCCGGTTCCCCTCTTTCCACTGGGATTCTCTGCCTCTAACCCTATTACAGGGGCTGAGTCACTGGCTTACTGGGGCTCTCTCATGCTGTCCCTGGAGGGGGTGCGTCACCTGAGTGGGTTGATTCACTGATGTGGTCATCCTGTCTGGGTTGGCGCCCCCCCCCCCCCCCCCCTTGGGTTGTGCCGTGGCGGAGGTCTTTGTGGGCTATACTCAGCCTTGTCTCAGGATGGTAAGTTGGTGGTTGAAGATATCCCTCTAGTGGTGTGGGGGCTGTGCTTTGGCAAAGTGGGTGGGGTTATATCCTTCCTGTTTGGCCCTGTCCGGGGGTGTCCTCGGATGGGGCCACAGTGTCTCCTGCCCCCTCCTGTCTCAGCCTCCAGTATTTATGCTGCAGTAGTTTATGTGTCGGGGGGCTAGGGTCAGTTTGTTATATCTGGAGTACTTCTCCTGTCCTATTCGGTGTCCTGTGTGAATTTAAGTGTGCGTTCTCTAATTCTCTCTTTCTCTCTCTCGGAGGACCTGAGCCCTAGGACCATGCCCCAGGACTACCTGACATGATGACTCCTTGCTGTCACCAGTCCACCTGGCCGTGCTGCTGCTCCAGTTTCTTTCAACTGTTCTGCCTTATTATTATTCGACCATGCTGGTCATTTATGAACATTTGAACATCTTGGCCATGTTCTGTTATAATCTCCACCCGGCACAGCCAGAAGAGGACTGGCCATCCCACATATGCTCTCTCTAATTCTCTCTTTCTTTCTCTCTCTCGGAGGACCTGAGCCCTAGGACCATGCCCCAGGAATACCTGACATGATGACTCCTTGCTGTCCCCAGTCCACCTGACTGTGCTGCTGCTCCAGTTTCAACTGTTCTGCCTTATTATTATTCGACCATGCTGGTCATTTATGAACATTTGAACATCTTGACCATGTTCTGTTATAATCTCCACCCGGCACAGCCAGAAGAGGACTGGCCACCCCACATAGCCTGGTTCCTCTCTAGGTTTCTTCCTAGGTTTTGGCCTTTCTAGGGAGTTTTTCCTAGCCACCGTGCTTCTACACCTGCATTGCTTGCTGTTTGGGGTTTTAGGCTGGGTTTCTGTACAGCACTTTGAGATATCAGCTGATGTACGAAGGGCTATATAAATAAATTTGATTTTGATTTGATGTTTAGGTGATTATTGGAGTCAGGTGTGTTGGCTGGGGCTGGGGCAGACCTGTGGCACCAATCAGGCCCTCGAGGACTGGAATTGCCCCCCCTCCTCTCCCCCCCTGACCTAGAGAAAAGGTGACTCTCTCCCTCAGAAATGATTAACCAGCAGTTTGCAAAAAAGCTGGGGGCAGTTACAACATCTCTTTTTTATTTGACCTTTATTTACCCAGGTAGGCCAGTTGAGAACACCTTTATTTACCCAGGTAGGCCAGTTGAGAACAAGTTCTCATTTACAACTGCGACCTGGCCAAGATAAAGCATAGCAGTGTGAACAGACAACAACACAGAGTTACACATGGAGTAAACAATAAACAAGTCAATAACACAGTAGAAAAAAATAAAGAAAAAAGAGAGTCTATATACATTGTGTGCAAAAGGCATGAGGAGGTAGGCGAATAATTACAATTTAGCAGATTAACACTGGAGTGATAAATGATCAGATGGTCATGTGCAGGTAGAGATACTGGTGTGCAAAAGAGCAGAGAAGTAAATAAATAAAAACAGTATGGGGATGAGGTAGGTAAATTGGGTGGGCTATTTACCGATGGACTATGTACAGCCAGCCGTTCCAGTCACAGGCAGCAGAGAACTGGAAGGAAAGGCGGCCAAATTAGGTGTTGGCTTTAGGGATGATCAGTGAGATACACCTGCTGGAGCGCGTGCTACGGGTGGGTGTTGCCATCGTGACCAGTGAACTGAGATAAGGCGGAGCTTTACCTAGCATGGACTTGTAGATGACCTGGAGCCAGTGGGTCTGGCGACGAATATGTAGCAAGGGCCAAATGAGGTAAGATTAGGGAGGTAAGGCAATAAATAGGCCATAGTGACAAAGTAATTACAATTTAGCAATTAAACACTGGAGTGATAGATGTGCAGAAGATGAATGTGCAAGTATAGATACTGGGGTGCAAAGGAGCAAAAAATAAATAACAGTATGGGGATGAGGTAGTTGGATGGACTATTTACAGATGGGCTATGTACAGGTGCAGTGATCTGTGAGCTGCTCTGACAGCTGTTGCTTAAAGTTAGAGAGTGAGATATGAGTCTCCAGCTTCAGTGATTGTTGCAGTTTGTTCCAGACATTGGCAGCAGAGAACTGGAAGGAAAGGCGGCCAAAGGAGTTGCTTTGGGGGTGACCAGTGAAATATACCTGCTGGAGCGCGTGCTGCGGGTGGGTATTGCTATGGTGGCCAGTGAGCTGAGATAAGGCGAGGCCTTACCTAGCAATGTCTTATAGATGACCTGGAGCCAGTGGTCAAAGCAAACAGAGACCTGTTGAGTAGTGCAGCGGTCTAAGGCACTGCATCTCAGTGCTTGAGGCGTCACTACAGACACCTTGGTTTGATTCCAGGCTGTATCACAACCGGATGTAATTGGGAGTCCCATAGGGCGGCGCAAAATTGGCCCAGCGTTGTCCGAGTTTGGCCGGTGTAGGCAGTCATTGTAATTAAGAATTTGTTCTTAATTGACTTGCCGAGTTAAAATAAAGGTTAAATAAATGTAATTAAATAACATACAGTACAGATTTGCCTCACAACTACAGTCATTAATGGTCCATATCAGAGCCCTGTTGTATACTGCAAACAAATCTATACGTCTGTGTCTGTGTACATCTACGTGGCATTATGTATTGTGTTGATTGTATGGTAGGGTTATGCCAAGGGCATTCCATTCACTGTATCAGTAAACATTAGCACTGTGAGGAACAGTTAATTCCCTGAGGAAACATTAGCAGTAGTCAATTCACTGAGGAAACCATAGCAACATTAGCAGCAGTTCATTCACTGAGGAAACATTAGCAGCAGTCAATTCACTGAGGAAACCATAGCAACATTAGCAGCAGTTCATTCACAGGGGAAACCATGGAAACATTAGCAGCAGTCAATTCACTGAGGAAACCATAGCAACATTAGCAACAGTTAATTCACAGAGGAAACCATAGCAACATTAGAAACTGTGATACTGATTGAGTATTTCGGTATAGATGACAGTGAAGGCAAATGTTTGACATGAGCAAAAATAGAGAGCAAAAAAAAGGTATATTTTTCATTCATCTCTGAACCCAGAACTACTTTTTCCTAAGTGAACTCTTGAATAGCCAGCCACCTGATACGTTTCCACATAGATATTCTGGGGAATAGAACACCTATACGGCGGCAGGGTAGCCTAGTGGTTAGAGCGTTGGACTAGTAACCGGAAGGTTGCAAGTTCAAATCCCCGAACTGGCAAGGTACAAATCTGTCGTTCTGCCCCTGAACAGGCAGTTAACCCACTAGGCCGTCATTGAAAATAAGAATTTGTTCTTAACTGACTAGTTAAATAAAGGTAAAATAAAAAATCCCTGAGGGTTTCTTGGCTCTATACTACCTATCCCTGAGGGTTACTTGGCTCTATACTACCTATCCCTGAGGGTTACTTGGCTCTATACTACCTATCCCTGAGTGTTACTTGGCTCTATACTACCTATCACTGAGGGTTACTTGGCTCTATACTACCTATCACTGAGGGTTACTTGGCTCTATACTACCTATCCCTGAGGGTTACTTGGCTCTATACTACCTATCCCTGAGGGTTACTTGGCTCTATACTACCTATCCCTGAGGGTTACTAGGCTCTATACTACCTATCCCTGAGGGGAAAAAAATATGTTTTTGATGAAAAAAATATGTTTTTGATGCACTTATATGAATGAATACGTCCAACTACAATAGGAACAGACATGTTCAAAAATAACCTCTCAGGACAGGTCTCTGTCCTCCTCTTCCCCTAATTCTGTATACCCTCCCTCTGCGTTCTCTTCACACTGTGGCCTGTGGCCATCCGGATTCCTGTCAGGCGAGGAGTCTGGGGTGTCACTAAGATGTCATTTTGGATCCGTAGCGGTGGCTGCTGGACTGCCAGAGGAGATGAACAGTCTGGTCTTTGTGTGTTTAGGACAGAGCTGGTCCTGTGAGAGAGGAGAGTCAGAGGAAGGCAGGGCCAGCGAAGATAGTCTACTGTCTGCAGGACCACAACAGCCCCCTGTCCTGCGGACAACCACAGCGTCATCCCCTGAACAGATAATCTCGTAACCCAAAACCTTAGATGTTCAGCTTGTCGGCTACATCCTTTCAAAGCATCAACCAATGCCAATAGAAAGAGTCAGGTGATCTGAAGAGTCAGGTGAACTGAAGAGTCAGGTGAACTGAAGAGTCAGGTGAACTGAAAAGTCAGGTGATCTGAAGAGTCAGGTGATCTGAAGTGTCAGGTGATCTGAAGAGTCAGGTGATCTGAAGTGTCAGGTGATCTGAAGAGTCAGGTGATCTGAAGAGTCAGGTGAACTGAAGAGTCAGGTGATCTGAAGTGTCAGGTGATCTGAAGTGTCAGGTGATCTGAAGTGTCAGGTGATCTGAAGAGTCAGGTGAAGAACACATTTAGAGACATATGGAAAACTCCTTGACAACTACCTTCGAATCACTCATTGTGGTCGTAGCTGTTAAGTTGTTAAAACGTAGGAGTAGGTGGTATGAGTAGGAGTGAATAGAAGTAGGAGTGAGTGGGTAGGATAGAGTGAGAAGGAGTGGGTAGGAGTGAATGGATAGGAGTGGGTGGGTAGGAGTGGGTGGGTAGGAGTGGGTGGGTAGGTATGGGTAGGTGGGTGGGTAGAAGTGAGTGGTTAGGAGTGGGTGGGTAGGAGTGGGTGGGTAGGAGTGGGTTGGTAGGTATGGGTAGGTGGGTGGGTAGAAGTGAGTGGGTAGTAGTGGGTGGGTGGGAGTGGGTGGGTAGGAGTGGGTGGGTAGGAGTGAGTGGGTAGGAGTGGGTGGGTAGGAGTGAGTGGGTAGGAGTGAGTGGGTAGGAGTGGATGGGTAGGAGTGGGTGGGTAGGAGTGGGTGGGTAGGAGTGGGTGGGTAGGAGTGAGTGGGTAGGAGTGGGTGGGTAGGAGTAGGTGGGTAAGAATGGGTGGGTAGGAGTGGGTGGGTAGGAGTGGGTTGGTAGGTATGGGTAGGTGGGTGGGTAGAAGTGAGTGGGTAGTAGTGGGTGGGTGGGAGTGGGTGGGTAGGAGTGGGTGGGTAGGAGTGAGTGGGTAGGAGTGGGTGGGTAGGAGTGGGTGGGTAGGAGTGAGTGGGTAGGAGTGGGTGGGTAGGAGTGGGTGGGTAGGAGTGGGTGGGTAGGAGTGAGTGGGTAGGAGTGGGTGGGTAGGAGTAGGTGGGTAGGAGTGGGTGGGTAGGAGTAGGTGGGTAGGAGTGGGTGGGTAGGAGTGGGTGGGTAGGAGTGAGTGGGTAGGAGTGGGTGGGTAGGAGTGGGTGGGTAGGAGTGAGTGGGTAGGAGTGGGTGGGTAGGAGTAGGTGGGTAGGAGTGGGTGGGTAGGAGTGAGTGGGTAGGAGTGGGTGGGTAGGAGTGAGTGGGTAGGAGTGAGTGGGTAGGAGTGGGTGGGTAGGAGTGAGTGGGTAGGAGTGAGTGGGTAGGAGTGGGTGGGTAGGAGTGAGTGGGTAGGAGTGAGTGGGTAGGAGTGGGTGGGTAGGAGTGAGTGGGTAGGAGTGGGTGGGTAGTAGTGGGTGCAAGGGAAAGAGCTTGATGAGTCAGTAATACTGTGTTACCCAGTAATGTTTCTCTGACTATCCCCGTTTGAGAGACCAGGAGAGGTCTGCAGGTGTTTGCCCAGCCTGTTGAGACAGATGCAGTGGGCTACCCTCTTCCTTCAGGCACTACACTGTCAGACTGTCATGGGAAGGCTACATCAGAGTAGGTAGAACTACAACTGTTGCATGCCACGCAATCGCATAGAAGTACCACTTGAACCTCTTTTGTCAGTCATAGAGAAAAACAGCTGCTTCGCCAACTGTTGAAGGGCAGGGAAACTGAGATTTTCTCTGCCTCAGTTTAAGACCCTCTATCTTTAGTCACGGCGTGCTGTATTGTCACCAGAGCGGGAATGTTTTCCCTTTTAAAGAGGGACAGGGACATTGCAGAACGGCCACCAGGCCAAAAGGAAATTGTCAGAAAGGCTGCCAGCCAGGCCCATTGTGTGGCCCACAGTCAGAAGGCTTCAAACACAGGGACAGCTAAAGCTCTTTATCCTGTAACTTGTAGCCACATGTGTAACATGATGGTCATGTGTATTGTAACAGACGTGTATATTTTTTCTTTGTTTAAAGTCCTCTTCTAAATGTTTCTCCTCGTGTTACCATGCATATGTCTCGGACAATCTGACCCACATTCTGAGTGGAGAGCCCTAAGGAAATACCTGCCTGAGGTAAACTGAAGTTCCCTGGTTTCCATGGGAACAGGTGTGGAGAGAAACTCTATTCAGCTGGGTGGAGGAGGGGGGCTGACTGCCTCAGATACAAACGCTGTGGCAGTGTGAGAGAACGAGTACCCTTCTCCTCCCCCTTTTACTAGAGACATATCTGGCATACTTACAGGGTTTATCTCTCTCTCTCTCTCTCTCTCTCTCTCTCTCTGGAGTAACTCTCTGGACAGCACTTCACTGGCGTATGTCTGCTCACTTGAAAGTTATGGCTCTTTAAACACAGATATGTCATGGGTTACTCTGTCCCAGAACCTGATCCTTTGTATCCAAATAGAAATACTTTCATTACTAAAGTTGACAGATTGTGGAAGATGTAGCAATCAAAAGGAAATGTCTACCCCCATCTCTGTTGTTGTGCAAAAGGTGGAGAGTTGTGGAACGCAGAAGCATTACCATTCAGGTTGACCAGCCCATGATAAGTAACCTATCCTCACTGTCCAGCCCATGATAAGTAACCTATCCTCACTGTCCAGCCCATGATTAAAAAAAAACTACGTGAGGCGCCACCTCGAACTGATAAACCTAAATGACGGACCCCACCTGACAACAGATATCTGTCCGTACATTCCAGAGTCATTGTGACTGTTCTACACTACTACCAATAACACTAAAGGGTCAGTCCGCAGTCCACTTGTTATCTCCCACAGTCTGACAAGTGACTTCATCATGTGTTGACATTGACACTGTTACCATCCCATTATACATTTGAGTATCTTTAAACCTGTGGTATGAATCAGGATAGAGAACATGTGCAACACAGACAGCCTCTCCCTAGATGAGTGGCTCCAACATGTTTCAAGACCTTTCCCAGGTAGGTGACACACCTGTAGGTGACACACCTGTAGGTGACACACCTGTAGTTGACACACCTGTAGGTGTAAGTGACACACCTGTAGGTGACACACCTGTAGGTGACACACCTGTAGGTGTAAGTGACACACCTGTAGGTGACACACCTGTAGATGACACACCTGACACCTGTAGGTCACCTGGTATCTCAGTATTTCCATGCGACAGAGTCTCCATGGAAGTGGCTTGCAAACATTAAGGCCCATAGGGATCCCCCCCCCCCCCCCCCACACACACACACACACAACACTACTAACATACTTCGTCATGCATCGTCGAAGTGGTCAAGTAGAGTAAGAAAGCATGGGCTGTGGCCACAGGACTGCCTACTCTCACAGAGAATACTCTCACAGAGAATACTCTCACAGAGAATACTCTCACAGGGAATACTCTCACAGAGAATACTCTCACAGAGAATACTCTCACAGAGAATACTCTCACAGGGAATACTCTCACAGGGAATACTCTCACAGAGAATACTCTCACAGAGAATACTCTCACGGAGAATACTCTCACAGGGAATACTCTCACAGAGAATACTCTCACAGGGAATACTCTCACAGGGAATACTCTCACAGGGAATACTCTCACAGAGAATACTCTCACAGAGAATACTCTCACAGAGAATAAACACATCAAAGAAACAGATTATCACACATGAACATAATGAAGCCATTTATTAGCGACCAAATCTGAACCAGTAACACTCTAATGCTCTTAATAAAATATAGAAGATTAGCCAGTGAGCAAACTCCTCTCAGGGAGTTAAAAAAGAATGACTGACCTTTTGGCCTGGTTCCAAATGGCCTATTACCCACACAGCATAGCCACGGGTAGTAGTTGGGTGGTGTGTGTGTGTGTGTGTGTGTGTGTGTGTGTGTGTGTGTGTGTGTGTGTGTGTGTGTGTGTGTGTGTGTGTGTGTGTGTGTGTGTGTGTGTGTGTGTGTGTGTGTGTGTGTGTGTGTGTGTGTTTGTGTGGGAGAAAGTGAGAGAGTTTTAACATCAGTTAAATGTGAGCCTTCAGTCCCATGCAATGGATATGCAGAGTCAGAGGCTTCAATAAGTTTCACGTGACAACATGCCCCGAAATCATGACAAACTCCCCCTGCCCATAGCCGGGGGAAGTAGTTTGGGAGTGTGTGTTTTTTTTTCTCCAACAGGGGGCTGGACAAATGTCTTTGTCCACAATGGCCATTAATACAGGACTAGTAAAGGCCCTGTTCACTACTTTTGTGAAAGAAAAAAAAAAATCAAGATTTTTACATTTATTGAATATAAGCATTTTTTTAAATATGATTTTTCAGGGGGTGCCGCAGCACCCTCAGGACCCCTACTTCCTGCGGCAAGGTCACATAATGCAATACTCTTGACCTGGGCCCATTAAGAAAACAGTATGACATTTGGGATACAACCTATGAGTAGTGAAGAGTCTTGAGATTATTTCAGCAAGCATAGACGGCTACAGACACTATGAAGAAATAACAGACATATCACTTTTGTGCAGAGACCCTGAAAATATTTACTTCAGTCATGTCACACAGAGGTAATACCGGTCTACAGAACTCTCGGCGGAACGAACTGCAAAAATCACTGAAGCTGGAAACACTTATCCCCCTCACTAGCTTCAAGCACCAGCTGTCAGAGCAGCTCACAGATCACAGCACCTGTACATAGCCCATCTGTAAATAGCCCATCCAACTACCTCATCCCCATACTGTATTTATTTATTTATCTTGCTCCTTTGCACCCCAGTATCTCTACTTGCACATTCATCTTCTGCACATCTACCATTCCAGTGTTTAATTGCTATATTGTAATTACTTTGTCATCATGGCCTATTTATTGCCTTACCTCCCTTATCCTACCTCATTTGCACACACTGTATATAGACTTTTTCTATTGTATTATTGACTGTATGTTTGTTTATTCCATGTGTAACTCTGTGTTGTTTGTGTCGCTCTGCTTTGCTTTATCTTGACCAGGTCGCATTTGTAAACGAGAACTTGTTCTCAACTGGCCTACCTGGTTAAATAAAGGTGTTCTCAACTGGTCTACCTGGTTAAATAAAGGTGTTCTCAACTAGCCTACCTGGATAAATAAAGGTGTTCTCAACTAGCCTACCTGGTTAAATAAAGGTGTTCTCAACTAGCCTACCTGGTTAAATAAAGGTGTTCTCAACTAGCCTACCTGGTTAAATAAAGGTGTTCTCAACTAGCCTACCTGGTTAAATAAAGGTGTTCTCAACTAGCCTACCTGGTTAAATAAAGGTGTTCTCAACTAGTCTACCTGGTTAAATAAAGGTGTTCTCTACTAGTCTACCTGGTTAAATAAAGGTGAAATTAAAATAATAATAATTCAGGTTGTTACTACATGCTGTAGTAGGTTAGGCTGTATGGAGAAATACCTGAACGTATTGTAGTCTATAGACTGGCTATACAGTGAGAGAGAATCCTGTTGGTGTAATATTGACTTCCATGATTCACGGTCACACACAGAGGTAGGCTCGTACTCTAATGCCAACAGACCTTTGGACAAGATGTACAATTGTGCTGCATATGTTTGCCAACCATTGTAACGCAGTCAAAGGAAAACATTTTCTTTGGGAGGTGTGAGTAATTGCAAGGAAGTGAATCAGTGAAGGGCTGGCATCAGGATATTAGTTTGTTGGCATACTTTGGAACAGAGTGTTGGTGTGCTGTTACAAAATGTAATACTCGAATAACAACATCCTAGTGAGCACGAGACAGAAACATATGCATTTTACTCAGAAATACACATTTTCAACGGCTTTTGCTCAAAGGGATAGCCCTCTACATAAAGCATTATATATGACTCGAACTGAAACCATTTTTAACAAAGCTGAACCATAGAGCTCCCCATATAATAGGATGTTCTAATTATTTTATTCTAACACTCAGAAGTGGAATCAAATGATGTCATGTGTTAAGACTCTTTTCTCGTGCGCTAATGAGAGAATCCTGACAGAGCAGCTGCATAGCTCTTCAACTCTCTAAGCAGGTAGTCCTTGGCAACAAGACGTCCATCGGGTAATACTCACACCCTCCATCCATCCTCAGCTTGATGTAGTAATGATGAAGCAAGAGTCTCTCTTTGTTGGAAGTACATATGTATTGATGTAGCCTACAGCCAGCAGGGCATATCATTTTTTTTTTTAAATGTATCTAACATCTTCATTACAAATCTGTTGAAATATCCGTTGTTTATAAATGGACCATTATATACATTCGTTTGCTCCGTTTTTCTTGACAAATCAGACACTGAGGGATGTTTTAACTTGAAGGCCAAATTCATAGATAGTCTTTAATGACATCTGCTGGACACAAGTTGACAATGCAGTCATGAACATCAGCCCGCACTGTGTTTCCTTTCAGCCAATCAGCAACGTTGCTTACAGCCACTGACGGTCATAGTTCATTCCAACATGGCGGAATTTCACGGCTGGCATGCGAGCTAGTTAGCCAAGTAGCTGAAACACTTAGGAGGGAAATAGATTTGTGGATTGTACTCTACGTAGGAAATTATGTCTTCAGATATGTAGCAACGTATACATCAGAAAGATGTTTCGTTTGAGAGGAAATATCATGGGATCATCGTTGTCTTTACAGAAGGTTGGTTATCCACAGACGCACGGTCCCTTGGTCATGACTCTCAGTACCATTACACATGAGTTATTCGACGAAGGCGTCGTCTGTATGGGGAGTTTCGTTAATGAAGAGCCGCGACGCGCGGTCTGAACAGTAAAACGCTGTACGGGGTTGGAACCATGAGGACCTTATCTTTCATATCAGCGAGAAATGATAATAATAAATAACTGTTTAAATTGATACAGACCGTTAACGGGGTTAGTGTTCCCATACGGTCTTATCCCCATGTTACATCGCGTATTTACGGAAAACCGACGACTACTTTCCCAATCACTCATCTGTATCTCTTAACACCTGTAAACGGAATAGGTGTTGCTACTGAAAAATACTGCTAAAACGGTTGAAAAGGGTGTAGAGTAAGTGTGCATTTTGTATTTATTTTTTGATGTGATATGAAAGTAGAGGGCTTGTGTTTTCTAGAACCGTGGAGCAATTGCGAATCGTTTCACGTTTAGATGGAGTATTTGGGGGTTTTGTACAATGTTGGACTAAAGGTACTTAACATTACTCCTTATAGTCCACGGATATTGGCTACGTGTTCTGTTTACGGGCGAATTGGCTCTGGAAGCCAAAACCGCAAAATACTCCATCTAAACGCATGTTGATTCTCGATTGCGATACGGTTCTAGAAACAAATCCTCTACTTTCATATCACATCAAAATAAGAGGCACATGAGCATAACTCCCGAAGGGGGAAGTGGAGTCCCTAGATAAAGCAAGTACACTGTGGGTGTCGGGGATGGAGCGGCAGTATAATCATAAGGAGACGTGTACTTGGGGAAACAGAGAAGGAATGGAGGGAGAAAGAGGTCTAAGAGAGTGAGGGAAGAAGAGGGTGAGTTTGAGTCGGATAAAATGGTGGGGAAAGGGAGATGGTTTGTCAAAGAAGAATGGTAGAAAGTGTAAGCAGGGGGAGCTGAAGACGGAGGAGAAATTGAAGTGAATGAGGGGGAAGTATCGGTGGTGGTAAGTGCAGTAAAGTATGCACCGAGGATCAGGATAAAGAAGAGTCTGTGACAGTAGGAGTGAAGTTTATGGAAAAAGTGGACTCTTGCCTTTTGGCCGATCCATTTGTGGTTTCACTGTGGGTGGAAAAAAAGAGTTGGGTCATGTGGAATCAGGGAGGGTGGCTAAAAGTGGTCTAGTGATAATTGTTTGCTTCTGTTGGGCAGAGGAAGAATGCCCTCGAAATAAGTAAAGTGAATTGTTTCGTTCTCAAGAAAATGGCACCAATGAAAGGAGTGATAACTGGGGTAGCAGTAGATATCAACGTTGACCAAAGATTTCCGGTTTATGTGATGCTCGTCGTTTCATGCGAGTTGTGAAGTTGTCTTTTGCCGGACAAAGTGAATTTAGGATATATACGTTATCCTGTACGAGCGTATGTGCCGATTACATTAAGATGTTATAGGTGTCAAGTTTATGGGCATCTGACAGCAGTGTGTAGGAGGGAGGGTCCAAGGTGTGAGAAATGTGCAGAAGGGCATGAGACAAAGGAATGTGTAGTATTGGGGAAAGTAGTGGAATGTGTTAATTTTTATGGGTGCCCATGTAGCTGGGGATCAGAAATGTCTCTAGTGAAAGAGAAATGTTGAGGTTTAGCACAGATGGAAAACAGACAGAAGACAGTTGACTGTGAACTCACTGTAACATGGAGGTATGGCCATCTGGCAACACTAACCCCATAAAGGTCTGTATCAATTTAACATTTCACTTTTTTGTACATTTATTTCTTGCTGATATGAAAGATACGTTCCTTTTGCTTCCAAAACCGTGATGGGTGTTTATGTTCAGACTGAGTGTCGGGGCTCATAAGAAAACTCCCCCATACAGAAGAGGCCTTCATCCAATGACTCTTATATGTAATATAAAGGAACTGAGAGTCATGATCAAGGGATAGCTAGCTACTAGCTCTCATTCCCCAAGCCTACACCCCTTAACAGTACATTTTTTTAAACTAGCTAGCTAGTTACCTACCACACCATACTGTTTCTCTCTCACCCTTCTCTTTCATTACCACATGAGGGTGCTGAAATTAGGCAATATGTTTTGTATTTCTACCAGCTGTGTGTCCTGTACCTGGGAGGGCGGATCTCTCAACAGTTTCAACTGCCGTGGGTAAAACCTTACCTCAGACTAGGAACTGTCCGTAGAGTCACAGCTGAAGTTGGATCAACCACTCCAACTCCTCCTACTCTGAATACCCCAGACAGTAGCCTTGAGTCTAGCTCTGGCCACTGTAGCTCTGACCCCCCTCCTGCCAAGGCCGTTGGCCCTCCACTCGCCCCCACCCACTGTTGTATGAGCGGTTGCCATAACTGTGTGTGGATCGAACACGCAGAGCAGCTCCTAGCCTACTACCGTGATGGAGGGTTTGGGAAAGAGAGTGCCCTGGCTGCTATTGAGGAGAACGTATCGGATGAAAACCTGAAAGCCTTCCTGAAGATGGAGATCAGGATGATGAAGAAGAAGAAGTAGACTCTTTTTTTTTTATTGTCTTTGTGTGGCAGAGAGGGAATGGGGACATTGAGGGCCTTTTGACACTCTATGCACTTTAAACCACTCCCTCGTATTTGAATACTGGTATGCATTTTATCCTACGTGTCTATCAAACTGTCATTTCACTTAGTCATGGCCATTTCAACTAGTTTTTGTCATCGCATAATCTTGCATATTCTAACCTAGTCTATAGGTTTTTGCATGAGTGTATACATGTATAATTTCTCATTTCATTCATGCATAGATATAGCCTAGTGCCATTCAAGCATACTTTGTTGAGGCATTCAATAAGGTAGGCCTAATGATTTCAATGTTCACATAATCTCAATACATTTTGATGTTTAATTTCTTTATGCCGTCTGACAGTGTTACTTTCTGCTATGCTGTGACAAATGAACCTGAAAAATACATTTCCCTGACACTTGAAATAGAATACGCACAATTATGTTTGGATTTAAAAAAAAATAGGTTTATGGATTGATTTTATTTTTATCAGTTGGTGGTGGATGAGTTGTTCTTATTTATTATTTAAATATAAATTGTAAGTGTAGGTTGACGATGGACAACATTTGTTTTGAAATAAATCTTGTACTTGTATGACGGAATGAACTCTCATTTTCTTTGGCCATTTTGACTCTATGATATTGACCACTATAGGGTGGTCTAGTTCAATAGTAGAGAGTTATCATCTGTTGAATAACAAATACTTTTTGACACTTCTGACATTTTAAGTTCTGTTTCCATGTGAGAATAAATGCACAGGAAAGGGGCATTGGGGACGTGTAGCATTGTGACATGGGCACTTGGCAGTAAGGGGTATTATGACATGTAGCATTGTGATGTAGCATTATGACATGTAGCATTGTGACATGAGCACTTGGCAGTAAGGGGCATTATGACATGTAGCATTGTGATGTAGCATTATGACATGTAGCATTGTGATGTAGCATTATGACATGTAGCATTGTGACATGGGCACCTGGCAGTAAGGGGCATTATGACATGTAGCATTGTGATGTAGCATTATGACATGTAGCATTGTGATGTAGCATTATGACATGTAGCATTGTGACATGGGCACTTGGCAGTAAGGGGTATTATGACACGTGTCATTGTAACGTAGCATTGTGAAATGTAGCATTGTGACATGGGCACTTAGCAGTAAGGGACATTGTGACATGTAGCATTGTGACATGGGCACTTAGCAGTAAGGGGCATTATGACATGTAGCATTGTGACAAGGGCACTAAGCAGTAAGGGACATTGTGACATGTAGCATTGTGACATGGGCACTTAGCAGTAAGGGACATTATGACATGTAGCATTGTGACATGGGCACTTAGCAGTAAGGGGCATTATGACATGTAGCATTGTGACATGGGCACTAAGCAGTAAGGGACATTATGACATGTAGCATTGTGACATGGGCACTTAGCAGTAAGGGGCATTATGACATGTAGCATTGTGACATGGGCACTTAGCAGTAAGGGACATTATGACATGTAGCATTGTGACATGGGCACTTAGCAGAAAGGGGCATTATGACATGTAGCATTGTGACATGGGCACTTAGCAGTAAGGGACATTATGACATGTAGCATTGTGACATGGGCACTTAGCAGTAAGGGGCATTATGACATGTAGCATTGTGACATGGGCACCTAGCAGTAAGGGACATTACAACCAGCATAATCGTTCATTGTTTCCCATGACATCATAGCCATCTGGCTTGATCACCCTAAAGAATATCTTATAACGTATAATCCCCCCAAATAACCCAGATCAAACGATAACCTTTATCAGAAAAAGCTTTAGAAAGATGCCAGCGTTTCCGACTTGGATGACTGTTCAAAACAATTTCTCCCAGTCGGAGCTCGTTTTTGTTCGTTTCCAGTTTTCTTGATCACACTGAAGTTGGAAACCAGAGATTTCTGATTTTACAGTTGTGAATGTGGCAGCACTCTACACTGCTGGACAACTGCTGATTGACTACAGCTCAGATGAATGAAGTCAATTCAGGATCCTAGTAAAATGCAGGATACCTGGGAGTTTAGAATGCTATACACTTTGAAATCATGTATCCTTTCCATGTCACATGTCACTTAACCTATGCCTTGTCTAGCAAACATAATGTTTAGCCACCTGATGTAATATTCATCTAGTCTATTGTATTTATTTTACAGTAATGATATTCGCTTCAAAAATAGGATTGTAGTACAATACATGGAATGTGCTATGGACAACATTAAACAAAATATCTCAGGTCAGAAAGAACAATAGTCAATGCCATAGGCCTACTATATTTGGGCTCTGATGAATATCACACGCTGACAAGGTTTTGATGCAGAGGAGACGGTATTGATGCAGAGGAGACGGTATTGATGCAGAGGAGACGGTTTTGATGCAGAGGAGACGGTATTGATGCAGAGGAGACGGTAGGAGACGGTATTGATGCAGAGGAGACGGTATTGATGCAGAGGAGACGGTATTGATGCAGAGGAGACGGTAGGAGACGGTATTGATGCAGAGGAGACGGTATTGATGCAGAGGAGACAGTATTGATGCAGAGGAGACGGTATTGATGCAGAGGAGACGGTATTGATGCAGAGGAGACGGTATTGATGCAGAGGAGATGGTATTGATGCAGAGGAGACGGTATTGATGCAGAGGAGACGGTTTTGATGCAGAAGAGACGGTATTGATGCAGAGGATACGGTATTGATGCAGAGGAGACGGTATTGATGCAGAAGAGACGGTATTGATGCAGAGGAGACGGTAGGAGACGGTATTGATGCAGAGGAGACGGTATTGATGCAGAGGAGACGGTATTGATGCAGAGGAGACGGTATTGATGCAGAGCCACATGCTATCAATTTGATCTGTCATTCATTTCAAATCTAATGCATGTAGATGATGAGCATAATTGAAAACCGATTGGCCAATAACTACTGAGGTGAAATAATCCCGGCCTCACTGTGGGTTTACCCAATGTCATTAATTAACTAGAGAACAGAAGCCGGCCACTATAATCCCCAACTCCAGTCAGAGTAATTGTTTTCTGTTTTTCAGAGTGAGGGAGGGGAGGGGGTTGCTCACTTGACTGGCTGCAGCCATCTGAGAGCATGTGGAGTGTCTTTAGAGTGAGGTACAAGTGAGTCATCTGGTGAGTAGCCTACCATGAAGACACTCACCGTAGAGGATTAGCCTATGTGGTGCGTTGAGGAATAGATCAGTCAATCTGAGATACTCCTGAGGGACGGGCATTGAGGCTTTGGTGACACCCCTTGGCCAGGCCAGCCCAGAGAACCTGGCCCAGCAGATGGATGGAGAGAGGGTTACGTAACAGGTGGGAGGGCTGGACAGTAGGGCTAGGACTGGAAGGTTCTGGTCAGTAGGTATAGGACTGGAAGGTTCTGGTCAGTAGGGCTAGGACTGGAAGGTTCTGGTCAGTAGGGCTAGGACTGGAAGGTTCTGGTCAGTAGGGATAGGACTGGAAGGTTCTGGTCAGTAGGGCTAGGACTGTATGGTTCTGGTCAGTAGGGCTAGGACTGGAAGGTTCTGGTCAGTAGGGCTAGGACTGGAAGGTTCTGGTCAGTAGGGCTAGGACTGGAAGGTTCTGGTCAGTAGGTATAGGACTGGAAGGTTCTGGTCAGTAGGTATAGGACTGGAAGGTTCTGGTCAGTAGGGCTAGGACTGGAAGGTTCTGGTCAGTAGGTATAGGACTGGAAGGTTCTGGTCAGTAGGGCTAGGACTGGAAGGTTCTGGTCAGTAGGGCTAGGACTGGAATGTTCTGGTCAGTAGGTATAGGACTGGAAGGTTCTGGTCAGTAGGGATAGGACTGGAAGGTTCTGGTCAGTAGGGCTAGGACTGGAAGGTTCTGGCCAGTAGGTATAGGACTGGAAGGTTCTGGTCAGTAGGTATAGGACTGGAAGGTTCTGGACATATGGAGAATCTTCATTACCATTCAAGTCAATAATGTATTATTAGCTACATAATTCCTAATCTCTCGTGACAGTTTTCTCATTTGGTTCTGGGTGACACGAGGACGTCATTCACCCAGTTGATTAATCCACACCTCCATGCAATGTTGTATCCCGTATTATGTCTCCATTTAGTTTGAAGGATTTTGAAGACTGTAGATAAAAGACCATTGAAGGTGTCATCTTGGATTTCATGTATGGAAAACATGCTAGAATACAAGCATCACTACATGCATTCAAGTTATTGCTGTCTTTGCACTCTAATTAACTTCCATCTATCTCCCTTCACCCCCTCTTCTGCTCCCCTCCCCTTCACAAGGGTCCCCCTGACCCCACCCCTGACTCCTCCCCCTGACCCCCACCCCCTGACTCCCACCCCCTGACTCCCACCCTCTGACTCCCACCCCCTGACTCCCACCCCCTGACCCCCACCCGCTGACTCCCATCCGCTGACTCTCACCCCCTGACTCCCACCCCCTGACCCTCACCCCCTGACCCCCACTCCCTGACTCCCACCCCCTGACCCTCACCCGCTGAACCCCACCTCAGACCAGAGCTGCAATAACAAGGGGTCAGTGATGGGAGGCGGGACATTCCTAATCTGCAGAGGGGCCATGAGGAATATAAGAAGTCCGGTCAGCCCAGCCTGGCCCTCAGAGCCAACCTAGCATAGAGACCCACACATCTGCTAGAGAGAGCTGCGCTCAGCGCCCACGCCCACTCTTCTGGCTAGCCTTCACCCAAGCAGCAGGTGAGTACACCCACCATCCATTCAGACACATAGCCCGTGATGACTGAGACGTGATGGATTTTGTAACTGTACTGTTGAACCTCGTAGAAAAGAGAGGAGGGGAGAGAAGTTTTTCAAGTAGTAAGAAAATAGGCTACTTCCTGAATAGTTGGCACTTGAAGAGGGAATGTGTGTGGTTGAAGAAGGAATGTGTGAAGGGAGATCGTTTTGAGCAGTTATATTGATATTGGGAGGTTCTTGAATGGATTTAGAGAGAACTGCTTCATGACTTTGTAGTGTGGATAAATGTTTCAGTTAGAGATCTGTTTAGTGTTTGAAATGTTCCTGATACACGTAGCAGTTTAAATTAGACAGACCCAAAACGATCACATTTCTGAACATTCTTGTATGGCTGATTTTCATGTTTAATTTTCTCAACTGCTGCTCAATGCATCGTTGTGCATTGAAAGTGACCTCCTGTTGAGTTAAACATAATGTACAGTTGATCCCAGTAAGAAACATTCTAGAGCCTTGTTAGCTTTTGGAACACCATTGTATGAGGGGTAGATAATAGGATTGGTTCTTAGACCCTTTCTGCCTGCTCAACATATTCTCCGTGTTGTCCTTGTACTAATAAGATTAGCCCAAGTGTAGATGACTGGCCACTGGCTTGAAATGAGGAAGGAGGATGTGGTGGTGGTGGGGGGGGGGGTGCTTATTTACGTGGACTGGGGATTACATGATGAATAGTTATTCGAGCTAGACATTCATCGGACATTACATGACGAGGGCGATACGATCAGTAAGGGGATTAGGATGAGGTCTACATGTCAGACAAAGTTAAGGGCCAGGTACTTGTCTTTTAATTATATTTTATTGTTACGGTGAAATGCCTACTTACGAGCCCTTTCCCAACAATGCAATTAAAAAGTAAAATAATTAACAAATAGATCAAAATACAATAGTAACACAATAAAATAACAATAAGTAGACAGGCTATAAACAAGGAGTACCGGTACTGAGTCAGTGTACTGGGGTATGAAGTAGTTGGGGTGATTGATTGAAGTACTCTCTACATGTAGGTAGGTTTGTGAGAAGCAGAACGTTCAGGTAGCCATTTAATTAACTGTTTAGCTTCTTATTGCTTGGAGGTAGAAACTGTTCAGGAGCCTTTTGGTCCCAGACTTAGAGCTTCGGTACTGTTTGCCGTGCGGTAGCAGAGAGAACAGACTGTGACTTGGGTGGCTGGAGTCTTTGACCATTTTTAAGGCCTTCCTCTGACACCTCCTGGGATAGAGGTCCTGGATGTCAGGGAGCTCGGCCCCGGTGATGTACTGGGCCGTATGCATTACCCTCTGTAGCACCTCGTGGTCGGATGACGTACAGTTGAGATACCAAGAGGTGATGCAGCCAGTCAATACTCCAAACAGTCAATACTGAATTGATAAAACACCAAGCTATGACAATGTGGGTTCTATCATGAAGTGCAGGTGTAATACAATCTGTTTCTCTCTGTTTCCCCATTTCCCCAGAAGAGGACTTCAGAGAGGGATTGAACACATAAGCAGCTGCACACATCAACCAGCTAACTAATAACCATGAATCTCGAGGTCCCCAAGTTGGAGATCAAGTCTGCCACCCGTGTCACTGGAGGCCCTGCAACACCACGCAAGGGACCCCCTAAATTCAAGCAGAGGCAGACTCGCCAGTTCAAGAGCAAGCCCCCCAAGAAGGGAATTCAGGGGTAAGGGCCACTTTCATTGGGATTCTTAGTCTCAAACAGGCATTCGACAAGTGCATAATGACATTTTCATGAGGTCTGATTGTAAATAAATGATCTCTGTCTCCTTTACAGCTTTGGCGATGACATCCCTGGAATGGAGGGCTTAGGCACTGGTACGTTCATTATTACTGTTCATCTACTCGACCTGCGCCTTCCCTAAAAAACTGTAGAAAGCCATATTGTATAGTTTGCTTGGCCTACTGACTTTTACTGAACGTAACATGTGTTTCCTCTGCAGACATCACAGTAATCTGCCCCTGGGAGGCCTTCAACCACCTGGAGCTTAGTGAACTGGCCAAATATGGTATCATCTAAGTCATCCAGACCTTCACCATCCATCCCACAGTCCTCTGCATCCACCTCCGTCTACTTCAAGCCATGCATGTGCCTCGAGCACTCTCACTGGGTTTGACTAGAACTTTTCAAACATAAACCAAAGAATAAATAAATAAAGAAAACGTTACAGAAAAACAACTGTCTACACTCTTATCTAGAACCTAAAAGGGTTCTACTGCTGTTTCCGTTGTAGAACCCTTTGTAGACCCCTTTTTTGCTACTAGGTAAAAACCCTTTTAGTTCCAGGTAGAACCCTTTTGGGTTTCATGTAGAACCCTTTCCATAGAGTATTCTACATGGAACCCAAAAGGGTTCTATTTCTGCCTGGAACCAAAAAGGATTCTACCTGGAACCAAAAAAGTTTATTCTATGAGGAAGGCCGAAGAATCATTTTGGAACCATTTTTTTCTAAGAGTGTATCCATCTTTCACTGCTTTCTTGTTTTGTTTCTGCAGCCAACGTTCACATCATACAAAATGTCTGCTCATGATTAGGACTCTGTTCTGGTATCGCTGTCTATTGCAGCAACCGGCAGCCATTTTGCCCTTCTCCTCTCCACCATCTCCACGCGCTTCTCTTCTTCTATCCTCTCCTTTACACGGAACACAACAAACAACACTTACGAAAGCAAAGCAGCCTCAACCTTGAGGAAACAAACAAGTGACATACTCGTGAAATGGGTGGGTTCTCATTTCATGTGCCTCGGCACCTCTGCTGTCATCATAGATGCCTGCCCTTCTATGTGGAATAAACACTTATAAAACATGACTCCTGTAGAGATGAGACAGCTGCTGGTCATTGCTGAGCTGTAATCTGTAATCTGTCCCTGGGACAATGTGGATGAAGCTACATCATCCTCATCATCATCATCCCACTCCCATTTTCTCCTCCCTCACCTATCCATTAGTGGTACACACACACACACACACACACACACACACACACACACACACACACACAACTTTAACAGAAGCAGGATTATAACATTCCATCCTGTTTATCACTGGCATACTCTTCACTTCTCCTTCTCTTATACTGATTTTATATATATATTTTTTTTATAATAAATGATTTATGACTATCTGTATTATATATCATGTACAGTACCAGTGAAAATTTTGGACACACCTACTCATTCCAGGGTTTTTCTTAATTTTTTTTACTATTTTCTACATCGTAGAATAATAGTGAAGACATCAAAACTATGAAATAACAAGAGAGTGCAAAGCTGTCATCAAGGCAAAGGGTTGTTATTTTGAAGAATCTGAAATATAAAATACATTTTGATTTGTTCAAAAACTTTTGTGATTACGTCATGATTCCATATGTGCTATTTCATAGTTTTGATGTCTTCACTATTATTATATAGAAAATAGTTTAAAAAATAACGAAAAACCCATAAATGAGTAGGTGTGTCCAAACTTTTGACTGGTACTATATATTCTAACTTAGTATTCTCCGTGATAGAAGCTTGTTTAATGGCTTGGAAAAAACACCTTGTCATTGGGAATTTTGACTTTTACTGCCCTTAGTTTTACCCCAAGCTGCATGATTTACATGGGACAGTGGAGGCTGGTGGGATGAGCAGTAGGAGGACGGGCTCATTGTCATGCCTGGAATGGAATAAATGAAACAGAGTCAAACCTTTGGTTTCCATATGTTTAATGTGGTTGATACCGTTCCATTCATTTACAATGAGCCCATCTTCCCATAGCTCCTCCCGCCAGTCTCCACTGACACGGATTGGAGAATAATGCAACATTACTACAATGGATGTAGATGCCACTGACAGCCACTGCACAGATTACCCACAAACCTCGGATGTCAAACTCGATTCCAAATGTGATTGTCACCTGATAATCTACCATGCTGTGATTGGGCAGTAGTAGTTGGTGATGTCTCGTGTTGTTGTGCTTCTTTTTTGTAGGTTTTTCATGCTCATGTTGACGTCTCTTAGACATATTATATAGTTGGGCGTGTGATCTCTATTTCATTCATCTCATTATTTTCCTTATCACGCTTACCATCATTTTGTTTTCTTTTGGTTCATTGTAGTTTCATATCAATTTCAATTGTATATTTCATTGAATCATATTTCCAGAGATCAATGTACCCGTATGGCCAGTTCCATTTTAATAGCATATATCATTCATAGATGTAGGTATTAGTATGATTGCATGTTCTCTGTCTTATACTTTGTCCACCGCATGTTGGCGTTGTGTCCTGTGTGTATTGTGTTTATGCTGCATGCTCGTCTTTTCATTATGTTCACTGCAGTTTGTAGTTGTGCGCTGCAGTCTGTAGTTGTGTACTCATGTAGAAGACAATCTTTCCTCTTCATTATCTCTGCATCATCTCATAATATCAATAATTCGAAGTGGGTAAAAAGGCCAAAAAAATAATCAAGGACAAATCACATTTATTTATAAAGCCCTTCTTACATCAGCTGATATCTCAATGTGCTGTACAGAAACCCAGCCCAAAACCCCAAACAGCAAGCAATGCAGGTGTAGAAGCACGGTGGCTAGGAAAAACTCCCTAGAAAGGTCAAAACCTAAGAAGAAACCTAGAGAGGAACCAGACTATGAGGGGTGGCCAGTCCTCTTCTGACAACAACCACCCGAGCCACTGTCTGTTCACCTCGCTATCATCGCACTGCATCTTAGTGCAAGAGGCGTCACTGCAGTACCTGGTTCGAATCCAGGCTGCATCACATCCGGACGTGATTGGGAGTCCCACAGGGCGGCACACTATTGGCCCAGCGTCGTCCGGGTTTGGCCGGGGTAGGCCGTCATTGTAAATAAGAGTTTATTCTGATCCAGAAGGCGAGGTCAGTACAGGTGCATCAAAGCTGGGACAGAGAGACTGAAAAAAAGCTTATATTTCAAGGCCATAAGACTGTTAAATAGTAATCACTAGCACTTTAGAGGCGGCTGCCCTATATACATAGACTTGGAATCAATGGCCACTTTAATAATGGAACGCTAGTCACTTTATTAATGTTTACATATTTTGCACTACTCATCTCATGTCCAGTGGGGCAAAAAAGTATTTAGTCAACCAACAATTATGCAAGTTCTCCCACTTAAAAAGATGAGAGAGGCCTGTAATTTTCATCATAGGTACACTTCAACTATGACAGACAAAATGAGAAAACAAATCCAGAAAATCACATTGTAGGATTTTTAATTAATTTATTTGCAAATTATGGTGGAAAATAAGTATTTGGTCAATAACAAAAGTTTTTCTCTACTTTGTTATATACCCTTTGTTGGCAATGACAGAGGTCAAATGTTTTCTGTAAGTCTTCACAAGGTTTTCACACACTGTTGCTGGTATTTTGGCCCATTCCTCCATGCAGATCTCCTCTAGAGCAGTGATGTTTTGGGGCTGTTGCTGGGCAACACGGACTTTCAACTCCTCCAAAGATTTTCTATGGGCTTGAGATCTGGAGACTGGCTAGGTCACTCCAGGACCTTGAAATGCGTCTTATGAAGCCACTCCTTCTTTGCCCGGGCGGTGTGTTTGGGATCATTGTCATGCTGAAAGACCCAGCCACGTTTCATCTTTGTGCTGATGGAAGGAGGTTTTCACTCAAAATCTCACGATACATGGCGCAATTCATTCTTTCCTTTACACGGATCAGTCGTCCTGGTCCCTTTGCAGAAAAACAGCCCCAAAGCATGATGTTTCCACCCCCATGCTTCACAGTAGGTATGGTGTTCTTTGGATGCAACTCAGCATTCTTTGTCCTCCAAACACGACGAGTTGATTTTTTACCAAAAAGTTATATTTTGGTTTCATCTGACCATATGACATTCTCCCAATCTTCTCCGGATCATCCAAATGCTCTCTAGCAAACTTCAGACGGGCCTGGACATGTACTGGCTTAAGCAGGGGGACACGTCTGGCACTGCAGGATTTGAGTCCCTGGCGGCGTAGTCTGTTACTGATGGTAGGCTTTGTTACTTTGGTCCCAGCTCACTGCAGGTCATTCACTAGGTCCCCCCGTGTGGTTCTGGGATTTTTGCTCACCGTTCTTGTGATCATTTTGACCCCACGGGGTGAGATCTTGCGTGGAGCCCCAGATCGACGGAGATTATCAGTGGTCTTGTATGTCTTCCATTTCCTAATAATTGCTCCCACAGTTGATATCTTCAAACCAAGCTGCTTACCTATTGCAGATTCAGTCTTCCCAGCCTGATGCAGGTCTACAATTTTGTTTCTGGTGTCCTTTGACAACTCTTTGGTCTTGGCCATAGTGGAGTTTGGAGTGTGACTGTTTGAGGTTGTGGACAGGTGTCTTTTATACTGATAACAAGTTCAAAGAAGGTGCCATTAATACAGGTAACGAGTGGAGGACAGAGGAGCCTCTTAAAGAAGAAGTTACAGGTCTGTCAGAGCCAGAAATCTTGCTTGTTTGTAGGTGACCAAATACTTATTTTCCACCATAATTTGCAAATAAATTCATTAAAAATCCTACAATGTGATTTTCTGGATTTTTTTTTTTCATTTTGTCATTACAGGCCTCAGTACTTGCACAATTGGTGGCTGACTAAATACTTTTTTGCCCCACTGTATATACTGTATTATATTATATTCTACTGTATGTTTTGTCTATGCCGCTCTGACATCGCTTGTTCAAATATTTATATATTCTTAACTCCATTCATTTACTTTCAATTTGTGTGTATTGTGTGTATTGTTGTGAAATTGTTAGATATTACTTGTTAGATAGTACTGCACTGTTGGAGCGAGAAACACAAGCATTTCGCAACATCTGCTAAACATGTGACCAATAACATTTCATTTGACATAATGTTAGCAGTGTGATTACTTTAAAGTTCAGGGTTAGATTTAAAATCTGATGTAAAAAAAGATACATTGTAGAAATAGGCGGGGTTTAGCCATAATTATGACTTTTTGTAAGTCGTGACGTCCCTTTCACTTCGCCGCTTCCTCTTTTCTCTAATGAGCACAGTAAAGCAGGCCGAAATGGCTCTTACAAAAAGTTTAGGGCTTGTCAATTTGAACAACAGCCAACAAATTATTGGTATTTTTGTTGTTGTTATCCCTTCATTTCAATTAAATGTGGTTACTTTATCGAGGGCGTAATAACCTGGAAATGTTGCTAAAAATAAAGTGGCAGAATTATTTTATATTGATTGTTTCACTCGGGCGATTGATGAGGAGGGACACTAGGGTACGGACTTGTTAGCGTGTAACGCCCGGTGTTTGAATTGTGGGATGGAGTTTTGTTGACTCTTGTCCAGTCAGTCAATTTTTAATCTCTGACATCGGTCTATTTTGTTACACAGCGAAATACATCGGGAGCACAAAACCCGAACATCAATGGCAGAAAATATGGTAAGTGTGACAACACATTGTAGTTATTGATAAAATATTGTGTATTGTTAGCCGGCTAGGTAGCTAACTTCGCTAGCTAACGTTACCGTAGTCTGATTGTCGGAGTGATGAGGCAGCAGAATTAGCCACTTGCTAGCATCAGTACTAGAATGACAAGGCCTAGATAACTGCTAACTCACTGTTAGCAAGCTTAACTGGTCAGAAATGTTTTGAATTAAAATGTGCCCGTATGTACTGTTGTTTTTAGTTAAAACTATCTTATTTAATAAACAAGGTCGTAGTATATTAACTTAATAACGTTATATTTGTAACGTTGTTGGATAAAAAATAAAATACGTGGACGTTCACTTTGAGAAAGGGCACATTGTTGACTTTGTTAACTAGCTAGTTAGCTACATACTGTACCTGTGGTTAGCAAGCTAACTGGTTTTATCAACATAACCCTGGCCTCTACTTTTTTTTTTTGCAAGAAAGAAGCAACAGTTAGCTACATTTTGAGAAATAAAAGCTAGTCCGTGTTCATAGTTTGTATTCAACTTGTGGCAGAAAAAATGACTAGCAAACATTAACTTAGTTAGCCACAATATCGGCTAGCTAACTTTAGCTAGTGTTGTTATCTTTGCTCATTCGAGGTAAAACAATCCAACTAAGTTAGCTTATGACCTGAAAACCAGTCACTGGTATTTTAGCCGGCCCATGGCATGATATAAGCTGCTCATGTCATTTTAACAACTAACTAAACTAGCTACTGTTAATTTAATATCATTAATATCACAACCACGTTATTGCTTGTGAATTATGACCCCCTGTGTCATGATAAAGATGAACGACAATGGTGTCAACGACCCTCCACCCATATTTATGCACTGTCATGGTCCACACACTGAAAGAGACTAGCTGAACAATCTAACTAGCTACAGCAGTGTCATGTTTTCAGTGGGTTGCCAGTAACCAGCTCATGGTTAATCAAATTAGCTAATGAGTCATGAATAATATGGTTTCCCCAATGGATGTATTTGGTTTGGCAAAGCAATCTAAATTCAAGGAAACAACAATATGATGTGGAGAATGTAATGTTTTTCCTAATTTGCAGATCATCAGGGTTCAGTCCCCGAACGGGATGAAGAAGATCCCTGCCACCAAGAAGGAGACAGCAGCCGCTTTCCTCAATAAGGTATTAAAGTATGGATGCATGATATGAAGACAAACATTGGCTCTCAGTGGTACTCTAGGCTATATGGTTGGGCCGTGTACAACAAACAGTACTTTCCACAAACACATGGGAAACTTGTAGTTGTTTCTGTCATTCTGTTGTCATATTCATAGCACATTCTTTCCAACTGTGCTATTGACCAGCTAGCATCAGAAGATGGACATTTATGTCTTTATCTCCCTGTGCCTAGCCTGTGCTCAACCTCTGTTAATTTATGTATGAAGCATGCAGCTCTGCAGGAAAGCGAAGATATTTCAGTGTTTACCCCCCCCCCCCCCCCCCCCCTTGCCTGTGCAGTTAATGGCATCCACTGTTGATGGATCTGATGCATGGCTCAGCAGAGACCTGTGTGTGTGTAGGGAAAGCTGTGAGTTATGTGGAGAGAGAATGGTGTGCAATGCAATGTTTTTAAACAGCGTGCTATCAATAGATTCACCACAGCAGCTGCTTGCTATCCTGCCAGGATAAAACCCCTTGGGAGTACCTAGCTACCTTCCAGTAAGGGTTTTGCATTCCAAATCCACTTCATCTAGCCAGATTGTGTTTGGATGAAATGGATATGAATGTCTAACTGTGGCTTAGCAGCATTTAGATAATGACAGTGAAATATGGGCAACGCCTTGGACACAAATGGACCTCAGTGACTGCGAGACAGTATTGGGTAGGAAATCTTAAGTGGGGGTCAAATTTCCACATCAATGGCTGAATCAGGAGTGGCCGGCTGTTCGGTCACCGTGGAGAAGGGTTGCCTGCGGCAGTGCCTTATTAAAAATGCATGTCTTTGAGTTAAAAAATAAATAAATGTGTGGCAGATCAATGAGGGTATTTTTTTATTCCCTGGTCTCAGATGTACAGTCACTCAGTCAGTGATGGGGAGAGATGGAAATGGAGAATTGCATGAAGAGCTCAGAGGCATTAATTAACCCATAAGAGTCTAAGCTGGGTGGGAAGGGTGTGGGTCTAGGAAGCTATGTGGAATTGTGTGAGAAGGTTATACCGAGGGTCATTTTGCTATATGATTTAGAATTTTAAGACCACTCGAGGTATCTTTTTGTTTGGTATTGTTCTGAACAATTTTTTTGGGGGGGGCCTTTCTGCTATTATTGCATCGAATAACATATTCACTACATGGAACAACAGATAGCGCCCCCGCTCCCCCCCCCCCCCCCCCCCCAAAAAAAAAATTGAATGGAAGTTGGTTCTGAAGTGTCTGTCCTCTATATCTGAGAGATGTATAAGAAATATCAGAAAATACACACACACAACCGGTCCAAAATTTTAGAACACCTACTCATTAAAGGGGTTTTCTTTATTTTTACTATTTTCTACATTGTATAATAATAGTGAAGACATTCAAACATATGGAATCATGTATTAACCAAAAAAGGGTTAAACAAATCAAAATATATTTGAGATTCTTCAAAGTAGCCACCCTTTGCCTTGACAGATATGTACTCGCTTGACATTCTCTTAACCAGCTTCATGAGGTAGTCACCTGGAATGCATTTCAATTAACCAGTGTGCCTTCTTAAAAGTTAATTTGTGGAATTGCCACAAAGTTGGAAGCATAGAATTGTCTAGAATGTAGCATTAAGATTTCCCGTCACTAGAACTAAGGGGCCTAGCCTGAACCATGAAAAACAGCCCCAAACCAGGATTCCTCCTCCACCAATTCACTGAGCACTTCTCTAAGGCCATTCTACTGCCAATGTTTGTCTATAGCGATAGTGTGGGGCTGAAATAACTGAACCACTCATTTTGAAGGGGTGTCCACATACTTTTGTGTGTGCGCACTTTACTCAAATGAAGTTGGATTGAAACCTGCTTTAGTGACACCTTTTGCTTTAACCTTCCAGTTTGGCAACATGGACATCCTCAGTCGTTAATGTTTTTCCTGCTGATCTCTTGGAATTGTGACTTATCCGTTGTTGGTAGATGTGACCAGCAGTACAACAGAGTTGACTCTCTTTGCACCACTAAAGCATTATGGATTTGATTAAATGCAAGAAAGCCCACTTAGGCTCAGCGGAAGTACTCAGAGGACTTGGATAGATCTTGGATGTCTCTGCGATAATGACCGTAGACCAGGCAACTCTGACAGTCTTACTTTCTCCTCTGTCAGCCTGTTTGGTAATCCCCTTTGACAGTTTAATGGGTAGTGAAATTAAGTGGAGTGAACACTCTTTGTTAAAACTTCTTGACCATACTTGAGACGCAGACGTCTCAAGTATGCACCTGGAAATGCAAATGCGCTACGCTAAATGCTAAATGTACTCGTTACAACTCAATCTTTGATCAAAATTCACAAGCAGGGTATTGAATTAAAGCTACACTCGTTGTGAACCTAGCCAGCAAGTCAGATTTTTAAAATGCTTTTCGGCGAAAGCATGAGAAGCTATTATCTGATAGCATGCACCCCCCAAAATGCCAGCACGACACGTAAACAACAGATTTTGCGGTAGCCGGCGCTACCCAAAACGCAGAAATAAAATATAAAACATTCATTACCTTTGACGAGCTTCTTTCTTGGCACTCCTATATGCCCCATAAACATCACTATTGGGTCTTTTTTTTAGTTTAAATCGGTCCATATATACCCAAAATAGCTTTGTATGGAAGCTGTGTCATTCAGAAAAAAACATCGTTTTTAAACGCTGCGTAATTTTTTTAAATTAAAAAAGTCGACGATTAACTTTCACAAAACACTTCGAAATCCTTTTGTAATCCAACTTTAGGTATTAGTAAACGTTTATAATCTATCAAAATGATTACAGGGCGATGTATTTTCAATAGGTCTTCGCTTGCAAATCAATGGCTGCTAATGTCTTCATCAACAACATCCGGGTGAAGACTGGGAAAATGGATGCCAGATAGATGGATTTTCCAACAATTAATTCAATTGAAAATGACGACAATGGCGACATCGTGTGGAATTTGTATGAATTGCAGGCAGGTCGATATTAAATTCTGTTCTCTTTTAACAACTCGTGGAAGTGACTTATGGAAATTATTTTTAGCTTTCAGAGAGCAGTTTTTCTTGCGTTTTTCAATGAAACACACGATCTGTTATAGTCACAGCCGTGATTTAACCAGTTTTATAAACTTCAGAGTGTTTTCTATCCACACATACTAATCATATGCATATACTATATTCCTGGCATGAGTAGCAGGACGCTGAAAAGTTGCGCGATTTTTAACAGAATGTTCGAAAAAGGAGGGGGTAGAAGTAAGAGGTTAAACACACAGTTGATAGAAGGATTAGCGAGACATGCGCGATCTTCACAACCAGATTTCTTAGAATCTTTGTTTTCCCCTTTTTTATTTTTTTTATTTCATGGGCTTTTAATAGACAATTAGACACTTTACTTTATACTACACTCATGATGTGCCATGCTCCAGGAGACAAGTGGCCCTACTTAACCCTCAACTAAAGCTCATCATTATCTAGTCTCTTCCCACCGCCGTGCCACGAGTCTGGCAAGCGAGACAGGACTAATGGTCATTACTCTGTTTCTACTGTCAGGTGGGCAAAGAGTTTGGATTCCCCTCCAACGGCTTCACCATCTTCCTGAACCGTAACAAGACTGACGAGATCCAGTCCCAGAATAAGACCCTCAGCCTGCTGAAGATCAAGTGAGTTAGGAGCAGCATTGAGTTGTTACTATTAGCCCTACTACATGCATCACTAGTCGTTAGACTGCTCCATTTAGCTAGCTACACATGTTCTCATCAATATCGTCACTTCAGCATTTTATCTTCGATTGTCATTATGCTCATTGTGTGGGTGAATTTAATGTGTCTAATTCTTCCCTCCCTCTAGACATGGAGACATGCTCTACCTATACCCCTCGGGCTCCCCGGGACCGGCAGGAGAGACCATGGACCTGGCCACGCCTCACTCGTCATCACTACCCTCTACCTCCCATTCGTCCTCTTCTTCATCGTCCATGATGTCACGCTCCCACTCGGCGCCCCAAATCTCAGAGGACGAGATCGACCAGTACCTGGCCAAGCAGGAGGGAAAGATCTACAGGAATAAAGATCCACAGCTGTAAGAGCTTTATATACTTCCTGTATGTTGTATTTAAGCAAAGATCTAGAGGAACAGTGATCCACAGCTGTAAGGTTTATATACAATACCAGTCACAAGTTTGGACACACCTACTATTTTCTACATTGTAGAGTTTATAGTGAAGATGTCACAACTATAAAATAACACATGTGGAATCATGCAGTAACCAAAAAGTGTTGAACAAATCAAAATATATTTGAGATACTTCAAAGTAGGCACCCTTTGCCTTGGTGACAGCTTTGGATAACCAGCTTCATTTCAATTAACAAGTGTCCCTTCATTTGTGGAATTTCTTTCCTTAATAATGCGTTATGAGCCAATCAGTTGTGTTGTGACAAGGTAGGGGTGGTATACAGAAGATGGCCCTATTTGGTAAAAGACCAAGTCCATATTATTGCAAGAACAGTCCATCATTACTTTAAAACATGAAGGTCAGTCAATCCGAAAAACGTCAAGAACTTTGAATGTTTCTTCGAATGCAGTTTCTTCAAGTGCAGTCTCTTTGAGTGCAGTCTCTTTGAGTGCAGTTGCAAAAACCATGAAGCGTTATGATGACACTCCCTCTCATAAGGATTGCCCAGAGTTAACTCTGCTGCAAAAGATAAGTTCATTAGAGTTACCAGCCTCAGAAATTGCAGGCCAAATAAATGCTTCAGATTTCAAGTAACAGACACACCTCTACATCAACTATTCAGAGGAGTGTGTGAATCAGGCCATCATGGTCGAATTGCTGTAAAGAAACCACTAAAGGACACCAATAAGAAGACTTGCTTGGGCCAAGAAACACGAGCAATGGACAATAGACCGGTGGAAATCTGTCCTTTGGTTTAATGAGTCCAAATGAGACATTTTTGGTTCCAACCGCCATGACTTTGTGAGACGTAGAGCAGGTGAACAGATGATCTCTGCATGTGTGGTTCCCACTGTGAAGCATGGAGGACGAGGCCTGATGGTGGGGGGGGGGGGGGGGGCTTTGCTTTTATTTTGAATTCAATGTCACATTTAACCAGCATGGATACCACAGCATTCTGCAGCGATACGTCTTCCCATCTGGTTTGCGCTTAGTGGGACTATCATTTGTTTTTCAACAGGACAATGACCCAACACACCTCCAGGCTGAGTAAGGGCTATTTTACAAAGAAAGAGAGTGATTGAGTGCTGCATCAGATGACCTGTCCTCCACAATCATCCGACCTCAACCCAATTGAGATGGTTTGGGATGAGTTGGACCTTATAGTGAAGGAAATGCAGCCAACAAGTGCTCAGCATATGTGGGAACTCCTTCAAGACTTTTGGAAAAGCATTCCAGGTGAAGTTGGTTAAGAGAATGCCAAGAGTGTACAAAGCTGTCAATGCCAAGGGTGGCTACTTTGAAGAATCTCAAATATAAAATATAGCAGGTGCTATTTTACGCACCCGGGATTTTAATCCAGGATAGGGGTCTCTGCTCTAACCAAGAAGATCTTGATCTTGACATCTAGCCACTTATCATGAGCTGGATATAATTTAGGTATACATATAGTTAAAAGCAGTCGCGGTCGGTATTTCAAAATGCGGTATTTCACCCAAGCCTTCCAGTCATATATAGTGGCATCTGGAATCTGCTTTGGGCGAGTTACATCTTTGTCCCGAAGACTACTGTTAATTCACATTGGACTCGAGTGTTACTTGTGTACTGCGGTTTAGGGACTCAAAACAACAAAAAAGGTACCTAGCCATGTGATCAGTTATTCTCCTTACATTTCTCCTTTTCCCTCCGTTACGTGTCGCTCACTCATCTTCAATCTGACACTCTTTTTTACACACATCCAAGCTCTGCTCCTGCCTACAGAAATGACTGATGGGATACACTAACAGAATCTGTAGAAGAGCTACATTCCTTGCCAAATAAAGTCAGCTTGATCACACGTTCAAAATGGACAGGTTGATTAAAGTAAGGAAGTGTGTGTTCCAACCACAAGCTGCCGTTTTGGAGTAATAGATTAGGCTTTTTTTTGCGAACTGCTACAGTGAAGCAGAATAGGTTACACTGCCCCAGGTTCCAGACTGAAATATGCAACAATAACATTGTTTTTGAAGAAGGCAAGTTGCTTATTCATTAGCCAAGGGGCCTAGTTTGGTTTCTTGTTTTAACAAAAGCCTGCCCATCTAGTTTTAAGCTCACTAATCAAACAGGGAAAAAGAGAACGCACCAAATCCGGGATTTTAGGCCTACTGGTTAAAAGGGGAGGAATTTGAGCGTTCTAATGCTGTTAACTGGAGGCACAGCTAGAACAATGAGACAGATATTTCACCGGATGTAGAAATGTGAAGCATCCGCCTGGCGTTTCCTCAATACCAAATATGGTAGTGGGTGAAGATAAAAGCAGAGGGATTTTAGCTCCCATTCTGCTATTTTTTTTTTCTTCAGTTTTTAAACACTTGATGTCAATATAGATCTTGCCGGTCTCAACGTCAACAGTGAAGAGGCAACTCCGGGATGCTGGCCTTCTAGGCAGAGTTCCTCTGTCTAGTGTCTGCCCATCTATTTATTGGCCAGTCTGAGATGTGGCTTTTTCTTTGCAACTCTGCCCAGAAAGCCAGCATCCCGGAGTTGCCTCTTCACTGTTGACATTGAGACTGGTGGTTTGCAGGGTACTATTTAACGAAGCTGCCAGTTGAGGACTTGTGAGGCGTCTGTTTCTCACACTAGACACTCCAATGTACTTGCACTCTTGCTCAGTTGTGCACCGGGGCCTCCCACTCTTTCTATTCTGGTTAGAGGCAATTTCTAAGTTCTTTGTTTCTGGCCATTTTGAGCCTGTAATCAAACCCACAAATGCTGACGCTCCAAATACTCAATTAGTCTAAAGAAGGCCAGTTTTGTTGCTTCTTGAATGAGGACAACAGTTTTCAGCTGTGCTAAGATAATTGTGCAACCCCTTCACAATTATGTGCCATTGGAACACAGGAGTGATGGTTGCTGATAATGGGCCTCTGTACGACTATGTACATATTCCATTTAAAAAAAATAAGTCGTTTCCAGCTACAGTGGTCATTTAACAATGTCTACACTGTTTTTCTGATCAATTTGATATTTTAATGGACCCCAAACGTGTGTGTGTATGTAATATATATATATATATTTATTTATTTATTTATTTATTTTTCAACCTAACTTAAGTTACATAAACTGCAATGAAAATAGGTGGTCAGCTAGCTAGAAGGTTGTCTTTAATCTCAAAACGTACCGTTATTTTCCAGTCCATTTAAATGCTGTGCCCGAAGTTAGGGGGTGTCTGATGTTTGGGGGGAAATTAGCTAGGCCATTGACAATGCCTGCATATCAACTGCAATCATTTCTGTAGTCGGGTGTTAGTGATGACGTACATCGCACTTTATATCCGTGGCCAAAAACTGTGAAAGATGCATCAATTAATTAATCAAATGTATTTATAAAGCTCTTTTTACACCAGCAATTGTTACAAAGTGCTTATACGGAAACCCAGTCTAAAACCCCAAAGAGCAAGCAATGCAGATGTTGCCGCGGTGGCTGTCCTGTAACGTTAGGAAGGCCGCGGTGGCTGTAACGTTAGCAAGGCCGCGGTGGCTGTCCTGTAACTTTAGGGTTGCCGCGGTGGCCGTCCTGTAACGTTAGGGTTGCCGCGGTGGCTGTCCTGTAACGTTAGGGTTGCCGCGGTGGCTGTCCTGTAACGTCAGGGTTGCCGCGGTGGCTGTCCTGTAACATTAGGGTGGCCGTCCTGTAACGTTAGGGTTGCCGTGGTGGCCGTCCTGTAATGTTAGGGTTGCCGCGGTGGCCGTCCTGTAACGTTAGGGTTGCCGCGGTGGCCGTCCTGTAATGTTAGGGTTGCCGCGGTGGCCGTCCTGTAACGTTAGGGTTGCCGCGGTGGCCGTCCTGTTGTAACGTTAGGGTTGCCGCGGTGGCCGTCCTGTTGTAACGTTAGGGTTGCCGCGGTGGCCGTCCTGTTGTAACGTTAGGGTTGCCGCGGTGGCCGTCCTGTTGTAACGTTAGGGTTGCCGCGGTGGCCGTCCTGTTGTAACGTTAGGGTTGCCGCGGTGGCCGTCCTGTTGTAACGTTAGGGTTGCCGCGGTGGCCGTGCTGTTGTAACGTTAGGATTGCCGCGGTGGCCGTGCTGTTGTAACGTTGGGGTTGCCGCGGTGGCCGTCCTGTTGTAACGTTGGGGTTGCCGCGGTGGCCGTCCTGTTGTAACGTTGGGGTTGCCGCGGTGGCCGTCCTGTTGTAACGTTGGGGTTGCCGCGGTGGCCGTCCTGTTGTAACGTTGGGGTTGCCGCGGTGGCCGTCCTGTTGTAACGTTAGGGTTGCCGCGGTGGCCGTCCTGTTGTAACGTTAGGGTTGCCGCGGTGGCCCTCCTGTTGTAACGTTAGGGTTGCCGCGGTGGCCGTCCTGTTGTAACGTTAGGGTTGCCGCGGTGGCCGTCCTGTTGTAACGTTAGGGTTGCCGCGGTGGCCGTCCTGTTGTAACGTTAGGGTTGCCGCGGTGGCTGTCCTGTATGAATTTAGTTTAAACGTTCACACCCATAACAGGAGCATCGATCCTACAGCTGTAAGATATTTATATACATAAAGATCTATAGGAGCAGAGATATTTATGTACATAAAGATCTATAGGAGCAGAGATCCACAGACATAAGAGAGACTGTTGCCAGCTAGATATGTAATTGTATTAAGCCATTCAATTGTATCAGTGTATTGATTCAGTTCTTGTTTCAGGTGTCGACATGGATCTATGGGAAAGTGCGTGCACTGTGTGCCCCTAGAGGTAAGTGCTCTTTCCTCCTTCGTTCGTCCAACAATTGACTGTGTTGCTTTAAATTTGTTTTACGTGTCAACTTCGCTGTGAATTTCAATTGTTTTCTATCTGCCAGCCTTTTGACGAAGAGTACCTGAGTCATCTAGAGCCACCTGTCAAACACATGTCATTCCATGCCTACATCCGCAAGCTGACAGGAGGCGCTGACAAGTGAGTGGCTCTAGCCTGTAGCCTGGTTCTAGATATCTCTGTATTGTCTTGGCAACATGTTTGCCATGACGATATCAAAAGAATATACACTCTGTATACTCTGCTCTTCTTCAGCAGGAGGATTGGCCACCTCCACAAGCTCTTTGTCTCTTTATTCAAATCTTATTTTCCTCTACAGAGGGAAGTTTGTGGCCCTGGAGAACATCAGCTGTAAGATCAAGTCGGGCTGCGAGGGCCACCCTCCCTGGCCAGAGGGGATCTGCACCAAGTGCCAGCCCAGCGCCATCACCCTCAATAGACAAGTACACCCTATAACTCTCTCCACTTTACTGCCAAGGGCCCATCTCAATACTCCACTTTACTGCCAAGGGTCCACCTCAATACTCCACTTTACTGCCAAGGGTCCATCTCAATACTCCACTTTACTGCCAAGGGTCCACCTCAATACTCCTCTTTACTGCCAAGGGTCCATCTCGGGAAGTCTAAAGCGGGGATTCTCAAACTCGTTCCTGGGGCCCCCCCGGGCACATGTTTACATTTGTATTTGTTTTTGCACTAGCACTATACAGCTGATGTTAAAATAACCATCGAGCTTTGATTATTTGAATGCTCTGTGTAGTGCTAGGGCAAAAAGCAAAAATATGCACCTAGAGAGGGGGGTGGGGCAGGACCGAGTTTGGCAAACCCTTTTCTAGAGTAGCTCCTCCTTGTTTTCTTGGCTTCATTTAGTCATTGGGCTTCACAGGATGGGTGATAACAAGGAAATATGGTGGATTGGTGCTTACACAGCTATTTGATTTCACTTCTTCACCTGCCCACTTCGGTCACATCACTTCAGATTAGAAAAGGACACGAGGAGACGAATCCACTGTAACCTATTGGAATGCACCTCAGAGAGGTTTCTCAACCTCTACTCATTTCCTAGTGGAGATGTTGATTTAATAACCCGCCTCATCCCTGCCAACAGAAATACAGACATATAGACAACATCATGTTTGAGAACCACACCATCGCAGACCGTTTCCTGGACTTCTGGAGGAAGACGGGCAGCCAGAGGATGGGCTACCTGTACGGCAGGTACACGGAGCACAAAGACATCCCTCTGGCCATCAGAGCAGAGGTTGCTGCCATCTACGAACCCCCGCAGGTGAGTGTTCAGCGCTCTGGACTCAATCCAATGGTTTGTTAGTGATTTGTAGATGTAGTGAGATTAATTAGCAACAGGATGGCAGTAGGTTCACTTTCAATGGGTAATGGGTATTGACCAAGTGCTGCTGTTGCAGGAGCAGTATTTATCACAGACTTAAGTAATCAGATCATTGTATCTACATTGAACAAAAATACAAGCGCAACGTGTAAACTGTTGGTTTCATGAGCTGAAATAAAAGATTCCAGAAATGTTCCACACACACACAAAGCTTCATCGTCTCAAATGTTGTGCACAGGTGTGTTTACATCCCTGTTAGTGAGCATTTCTCCTTTGCCAAGATAATACATCCACCTGACAGGTGTGGCATATCAAGAAGCTGATTAAACAGCATGATCATTACACAGGTGCACCTTGTACTTGGGGACAATAAAAGGCCACTAAAATGTGCAGTTTTGTCACACGACACAATGCCACAGTTGTCTAAAGGTTTGGGGGAGTGTGCAGTTGGCATTATTACTGCAGGAATGTCCACCAGAACTGTTGCCAGATAATTGAATTAATTTCTCTACCATAAGCCCCCTGCTACATTGTTTTAGAGAAAATGGCAGTTCTTCCAACCGGCCTCAACCGCTGACCACGTGTATGGTAGTTAAAGTTGTGAACAGTGTGCCCCTATGGTGGGGTTACTGCGGAGTTGCAATGAAAAAGCCATACATCAGACTGTCCATTAAAAAAATAAAAGATTAAGATGGGCAAAAGAACAGACACTGGACAGAGGAACTCTGCCTAGAAGACCAGCATCCCAGAGTCTCCTCTTCGCTGTTGACGTTGAGACTGGTGTTTTACGGGTACTATTTAATGAAGCTGCCAGTTGAGGACTTGTGAGGCATCTGATTCTCAAACTAGACACTCTAATGTACTTGTCCTCTTGCTCAGTTGTGCACCGGGGCCTCCCACTCCTCTTTATATTCTGGTTAGAGCCAGTTTGCGCAGTTCTGTGAAGGGAGTAGGTCACAGCATTGTACGAGATCTTCAGTTTCTTGGCAATTTCTCGCATGGAATAGCCTTCATTTCTCAGAACAAGAATAGAATGATGAGTTTAAGAAGAATGATCTTTGCTTCTGCCTGTAATCGAACCCACAAATGCTGACGCTCCAGATACTTAACTAGTCTAAAGATGGCCCGTTTTATTGCTTCTTTAATCAGGACAACAGTTTTCAGTTGTGCTAACATAATTGCAAAAGGGTTTTCTAATGATCAGTTACCTAATCCAAGTTTATAATTTTAAAAGTCAAACACAATGTGCCATTGGAACACAGGAGTGATGGTTGCTGATAATGGGCATATGTACGCCTATGTAGATATTCCATAAAAAATCAGCCGTTTCCAGCTACAATAGTCATTTACAACATTAACAATGTCTACATTGTATTGCTGATCAATTTGATGTTATTTTAAATGGACAAAAAATGTCCTTGTTTTTGAAAATAAAGCACATTTCTAATTGACCCCACACTTTTGAATGTGTGATATATATATTCTTAGGCTATTGGAAACTACTTTAAGCTTGTGTACTTTGTTTTTAAAGAAATGTTTATACTAGATGTGTTTGATTTAGTTGGTTGAATTTGAGCTCTTATGAATTCCTCTGTCCATCAGATTGCCACCCAGAACAGTCTTGAGCTGGTAGAGGACCCTAAAGCTGCAGCCGTGGAGGAGATCGCAGCCAAGCTGGGCCTGCGCAAGGTTAGACGACACCACAAGCTAAAAATATGGACTTTATTTATTTTCCCATATCCTTTCCTTGATCCAGAGTTTGATTCTGCCTAGTACCCTCATATCTCTAAACTATTGTGCTCTTCAATATGTGTCCAGCTGACTTAGTGCCACATTTGTATTTTGATGTCACAATGTATCACAGCGTTGGAGGGGTAGTATCCTTTTCCATGTACAACCCTTCATCTGGGTCGTACCCCGTCTCTCAGGGGGAACAGGTATAGGAGAACATCTGGGAACAGGTGTAGGAGAATATCTGGGTTGTACCCCCTCCTCGGGGAACAGGTATAGGAGAACATCTGGGTCGTACCCCGTCTCACAGGGGGTACAGATATATGGTTGTACCCCGTCACCCAGGGGGAACAGGTATAGGAGAACACCTGGGTTGTAATTCCCCGTCACTCAAGGGGAACAGGTGCAGGAGAACAGCTTCTATCTCAAGGCCATCAGACTGCTAAACAGCACTCACCAACTCGGAGGCTGCTGCCTACAAGGAGACCTAATCACTGGCCACTTTAACAAATGGATCACTAGTCACTTTAAACAATGCCACTTTAATCATGTGTACATATCTTACATTACTCAAATGTATTTACTGTATTTTATACCATCTATTGCACCTTGCCTATGCCACTCGGCCATCACTCATCAATATATTTATATGTACATATTCTCATTCACCCCTTCAGATGTGTGTGTATTAGGTAGTTGTTGGGAAATTGTTAGATTACTTGTTAGATATTATTGCACAGTCAGAACCAGAAGCATTTCACTACACTGGCATTAACATATGCTAACCATGTCTGTGACAAATTAAATTTGATTTAAGGACAGCTACTGTCCAGTCTGGCTGGCCCATCATTATAGACCACTGGGGTCATGAGGCACTCATCAATATGGGGCATTCCCTAGATTCCTCAGTCTTTACAGGATAGGGGCTTTAAACAGCTTCCATATGCCCTCAGGCCATAGTGTATGTAATGTGTAGAAAGTTTACGCAACCATCATGGATTTTAAGAAAGACGCCCAATCAGTGCATTCGAGAAGTATTCAGACCCTTTCCCTTTCTCCACGTTTTATTTTATATATATATATATATATATATATATTGTTCTAAAAGGGATATTAAAAATTGATTCCCTCATCAATCTACACACAATACCCCATAATGACAAAGCGAAAACAGGTTTCTAGAAATGTTTGCTGATTTATTAAATACGTAATGCTACGAGAGTCAAAATTGAGTTCTGGTGCATCCTGTTTCCATTAATCATCCTTGATGTTTCTACAACTTGATTGGAGTCCCTCTGTGGTAAATTTAAATTGATTGGACATGATTTGGAAAGGCACACACCTGTCGATATAATGTCCCGCAGTTGACAATGCATGCCAGAGAAAAAACCAAGACATGAGGTCTTAGGAGTTGTCCTTAGAGCTCTGAGACAGGATTTGTGTCGAGACACAGATCTGGGGAAGGGTACCATAACATTTCTGCAGCATTGAAGTTCCGCAAAAACACAGCTGCCTGGCCAAACTGAGCAATCGTGAGAGAAGGACCTTGGTGAGGGAGGTGACCAAGACCCCGATGGTCACTCATACATAGCTCCGGAGTTTATCTGTAGAGATGGGAGAACCTTCCAGAACGGCAACCATCTCTGCAGCACTCCACCAATCAGGCCTCTATGGTAGTGGCCAGACAAGAGGAAGGAAACCTGGCAACATCCCTACGGTGAAGCGTGGTGGTGGCAGCATCATGCTGTGTTCATGTTTTTCAGGGACTGGGAGACTAGTCAGGATCGAGAAAAAGATGAACAGAGCAAAGTACAGAGATCCTTGATGAAAACCTGCTCCAGTGCAGGACCTCAGACTAGGGTCAAGGTTCACCTTCCAACAGGACAACGACCCTAAGCACACAGCCAAGACAACGCAGGAGTGGCCGTGGACAAGTTTCTGAATGTCCTTGAGTGGTCCAGCCAGAGCCCGGAGTTGAACCCGGTCGAACATCTCTGGAGAGACGCTCCCCATCCAACCTGGCAGCGCTTGAGAGGATCTTCAAAGAATGGGAGAAACTCCCCAAATACAGGCGTGCCAAGCTTTTAGTGTCATACCCCAGAAGACTCGAGGCTGTACTTACCAAAGGTGTTTCAACAAAGTACTGAGTAAAGGGTCTGAATACTTATGTAAATGTGATATTTCTGTTTTGTGTTTTATAAATTGGTATAAATTTAATAATAACTTTTGCTTTGTCGTTATGGAGTATTGTCTGTAGATTGGGGGGGGGGGGGGGGTTTAAAAAAAATCTAGTTTAGAGTAAGGCTGTAACAAAATGGGGGGAAAAGTCAAGGGGTCTAAATGCTTCCTGAATGCAGTGTATGTTACTATAGCTGTCCACACCAGAGAATTACCTTATGAATATATAGGTTACTCGACAAAAGTATAATATATATTCTTAGTCCAACAATGTGGAGTTTGATGTGCTTGACTTTGCTGACCGTAGTTTTCCTTCTTTACTGAAGGTGGGGTGGATCTTCACTGACCTTCTCTCTGAGGACACCAGGATAGGCACGGTCAAATACACCAGGAACAAGGACTCGTACTTCCTAAGTGCGGAGGAGTGCATCACGGCTGGACACTTCCAGAACCAACAGTGTAACCCCTGCAGACTCTCACCCGACGGACACTTTGGGTCCAAGTTTATCACTGTGGTGGCCACAGGTACACGGACCTAACAAGGCCATCTAATGACTTCTACAACAGAATCCTACCAGACCAGAAGCAGGTGTAGATGTGTCCTAGTTGTCTGACTCGCTCTATAGCAGTAGGTACAGTTGAAGTTGGAAGTTTACAAACACTTAGGTCATTGAAACTCGTTTTTCAACCACTCCACAAATTTCTTGTTAACAAACTATAGTTTTGGCAAGTCGGTTAGGACATCTACTTTGTGGATAGCACAAGTTATTTTTCCAACGATTGTTTATAGACCGATTATTTCACTTATAATTCACTATCGCAATTCCAGTGGGTCAGAAGTTTACATACACAAAGTTGACTGCCTTTAAACAGCTTGGAAAATTCCAGAAAATTATGTCATGGCTTTAGAAGCTTCTGACAGGCTAATTGACATCATTTGAGTCAATTGGAGATGTACCTGTGGATGTATTTCAAGGCCGACCTTCAAACTCAGTGCCTCTTTGCTTGACATCACGGGAAAATAAAAAAATATCAGCCAAGACCTCATAAAAAAAATTGTAGTCCTCCACAAGTCTGGTTCATCCTTGGGAGCAATTTCCAAACGCCTGAAGGTACCACGTTCATCTGTACAAACAATCGTACGCAAGTATAAACACCATGGGACCCCGCGGCCGTCATACCGCTCAGGAAGGAGATGCGTTCTGTCTCTTAGAGATGAACTTCAGGGCGAAAAGTGCAAATCAATCCCAGAACAACAGCAAAGGACCTTGTGAAGATGCTGGAGGAAACGGGTACAAAAGTATCTATATCCCAGTAAAATGATTCCTATATCGACATAACCTGAAAGGCGACTCTGCAAGGAAGAAGCCACTGCTCCAAATCGCCATTTTTAAAAAGCCAGGCTACCGTTTGCAACTGCACACGGGGACAAAGATCGTACTTTTTGGAGAAATGTCCTCTGGTCTGATGAAACAAAAATGGAACTGTTTGGCCATAATGACCATCGTTATGTTTGGAGGGAAAAGGGGGAGGCTTGCAAGCCAATGAACACCATCCCAACCATGAAGCACGGGGGTGGCAGCATCATGTTGTGGGGGTGCTTTGCTGCAGGAGGGACTGGTTTACTTCACAAAATAGATGGCGTCATGAGGAAGAAACATTACGTGGATATATTGAAGCAACATCTCAAGACATCAGTCAGGAAGTTAAAGCTTAGTTGCAAATGGGTCTTCCAAATGACAATAACCCCAAGCATACTCCCAAAGTTGTGGCAGAATGGCTTAAGGCCAACAAAGTCAAGGTATTGGAGTGGCCATCACAAAGCCCTGACCTCAATCCTATAGAAAATGTGTGGGCACAACTGAAAAAGCATGTGTGAGCAAGGAGGCCTACAAACCTGAACTCAGTTACACCAGCTCTGTCAGGAGGAATGGGCCAAAATTCATCCAAATTATTGTGGGAAGCTTGTGGAAGGCTCCCTGAAACGTTTGACCCAAGTTAAACAATTTAAAGGCAATGCTACCAAATACTAATTGAGTGTATGTAAACTTCTGACCCACTGGGAATGTGATGCAAGAAATAAATTATTCTCTCTACTATTATTCTGACATTTCATATTCTTAAAATAAAGTGGTGATTCTAACCAACCTAAGACAGGGAATTTTTATTAGGATTAAATGTCAGGAATTGTGAAAAACGGAGTTTAAATGTATTTGGCTAAGGTGTATGTAAACTTCTGACTTCAACTGTACATGGTGGACTTTGCTTTGAGGATAGTAATGCAGCACGTTGTTACAATAATTAATTTTTAAAAACCTTTTTGTATTTAGCTAAGCAAGTCGGTTAAGAACATTCTTATTCTACAATGACGGCCTACCCCACCAACCCTAACCCGGGCGACGCTGGGCCAATTGTGCGCCGCCCTATGGGACTCAAACCTGGGTGTTTAGTGACGAGTGTTTGCACCGACCGACTCATTGCGTTAATGTGTAATAAAATCAAACCTCTAGCCTGCGTTCTCCTAACGGCTCACTTCAAGTTTGGGATGTGAACTTGGGTGTGAATGAAATGTTGTCCCATGGATTAAAGAGATGTGGATATTTCACCACAACCATGGCCATGAGTCTATGAATATAATGTGGCTATCCCGGGCCTGCACTATTGTATAACGGATCAATCATGCTTGATGATGATGATGACTGCCTGTCTTGTGATTTTTCCAGGTGTTCTGTGAGGGTGACTGTGTGCCTCACTTCCTCTCCCTGCAGGTGGTCCTGATAACCAGGTGCACTTTGAGGGTTACCAGGTGTCTAACCAGTGCATGGCCCTGGTCAGAGATGAGTGTCTACTGCCCTGCCGAGACGCCCCTGAGCTGGGCTACGCTAAAGAGTCCAGCACAGAGCAGTACGTACCAGACGTCTTCTACAAGGTACAGTTACAAGGAGACAGTCACTAAAATCTCTCACCACTTCACTCATTTTTACTGCTCCTAATGTTTCTTTTTTTAGGCTAAAATGGCAGGAACAAAATGTTGATTTTAAACAAACAAAAAACTAAAAAATGTCATCCAGTAGATGGAGTTAGCCGAAAGGGAACTCTGTGTGAATAAATGGTGCTAGCTTGGACCTGAGGTAAACCTAATGGATTACTGCTTTATAGAACTAACAACACGTTTTCATCACATGACATCTTTCCAAGAATGTGCGAATGACAGAATGAATGCAACCCAAAGATCTTAATCTCTCTGTTTAGAGCATTTATTTTTTAATTGTACCTTTTATTTAACTAGTCGGTTAAGAACAAGTCAGTTAAGAACAAATTCTTATTTTCAATGACGGCCTAGGAACAGTGGGTTAACTGCCTGTTCAGGGGCAGAACGACAGATTTGTTTGTACCTTGTCAGCTTGGGGATTCGAACTTGCAACCTTTCGGTTACTAGTCCAATGCGCTAACCACTAGGCTACCCTGCCGAGCATAGGTGGTCATCTCCAGCCTGATTTGGTGTCACACTGCCCCACCATCCCTAGCAAACACAGCTGATTAAACTAATGTCATTCTAAACTGAAGATCGTGATTATTCCAGTCAGGTGTGTTAGCTGGTGCTCGGACAAGACTGTGGCACCAATCAGGCGCTCGAGGACTGGAATTGCCAATCCCTGGTCTAGGGCATAAGCACCTCCCTCATCCTCTCTCTGCCTAGGGCATAAGCACCTCTCTCATCCTGTATGTGTGAATCCATGATAACAATGACGGCGGAACAACATGGTTGTGGATGGAATTGCAGGATCTCAACATGATACCTGGATGAAGTATGAGGACAAAGTGAGGGAAATGATCTCTGAGAAATTGAAGATGGATCATAGGAAGATTTGAGGTGGAGCATGCCCAGAGGACTAGAAAACTCGCCACCAACCCAGGTGACAGGCCCAGGCCAATAGTGGTCAAGTTCTTGAGGTTCAAGGACAAGGTAGCTGTTCTGGAAAGAGCCAAGAACTTGAGAGGAATGTGCATCTTCCTCACCAAGGACTATCCTGAAAAATGTGCGCCAGAAGAGAAAATAACTTATCTCGGCCATGAAAGTTGCCGGAGCGCGTTGGGACATTGCTTACATCTGCTATGTCAGCCTCATTGTCCACCCTCGGCCATGAGGCCAATACTTAAAGCTTAAGCAAGAGCAGTGATACTAGCAAGAGCAGTGATACTAGCAAGAGCAGTGATACTAGCAAGAGCAGTGATACTAGCAAGAGCAGTGATACTAGCAAGAGCAGTGATAATAGCAAGACCAGTGTGCCGGTTTCTTATTTTTTATTTTCACCCTCCCTCCCAAAAGCCTGGAAGGGATGGGAGACGAACCTATGGGTTTGTAGCTTCAACCCCGCAGCACACGCAAATGGACTGATGTTTTTTTTAATTTTTCCTCTTTGTTTGTTCTTTTCCATATTATGTCTGAGGCTACCCAGGAAAGGGCTGAAAATGGCCCATATTAATATATGTAGCCTCAGAAATAAGGTTCATGAAATCAATAACCTGGTAACATCAGATGACAACAATAATATATTAACCTCTTCTGAGACTTACTTGGATCATTCCTTTTGATACAGCAGTAGCAATAGCAGGATATAACATATATAAAAGAGAAAGGAATACTTATGGGGGAGGTTTTTTTTCTCTCTATATACCCTAAACTAAAATATAGACGCAACAATTTTACTGAGTTAGTTATATAAGAAAATCAGGCAATTTAAATAAATGAATTATGCCCTAATCTATGGATTTCACATGACTGGGCAGGGGAGCAGCCATGGGTGGACCTGGGGGGGGCTTAGGCCCACCCACTGGTGAGCCAGGCCCAGCTGATCAGAATGAGTTTTAACCCACAAAAGGGCTTTATTACAGACAGAAATACTTCTCAATTTCATCAGTTGCTGGGTGGCTGGTCTCAGACCATCCCGCAGGTGAAGAAGCCGGATGTGGAGGTCCTGGGCTGGCGTTGTTACACGTGGTCTGCAGTTGTGAGGCCGGTTGGACTTGCTGACATTTTCTAAAACGACAGAGGCAGCTTATGGTAGAGAAATTCTCTGACAACAGTTCTGGTAGACATTCATGCAGTCAGCATGCCAATTGCACGCTCCCTCAACTTGAGACATCTGTGGTATTGTGTCATGTGAGACAACTGCACATTTTAGTGGCCTTTTTATTGTCCCCAGGATAAAGTGCACCTGTGTAATGATCATACCGTTTAATCAGCTTCTTGATATGCCACACCTGTCAGGTGGATGGATTATCTTGGCAAAGGAGAAATGCTCACTAACAGGGATGGAACCAAATTTGTGCACAACATTTGCGCGAAATAAGCTTTTGGTGCGTATGGAACATATCTTGGTCCCTTTTTATTTCAGCTCATGAAACAAACACTTAACATGTTGCTTTCATATTTTTGTTCAGTATATATTCAGAGCCAAATCCCTGAAATGCTTAGAGAAGATCTTTTTGTCAAGTGTTGTTGGAGTGTTGTGGTTACAGGTTCACTTGGCACGTCTAAAGCCTTTAATTATGAGGTGTTATTATAGGCCAAGTGCTAACAGTCACTATCTAAATAATGTGTGAAATGCTTGATAGTGTATGTGATGTAAACAGAGAGGTATACTTTCTTGGGAACCAGAGAATATTGATTAATCAAACTGTCTGCTCAAGAGGAAGAAGATTATTTTTGTACCTATTAGATACAGTGATCTATCTAGGAGAGCCAATGTTCCAAAAGCTGGGCCTAAAATGGTGTGTAAGAGATCATACAAAATATTCTGCTGTGACTCTTGTGTCTGATGTGATTCATAAGGAGTTTCCAGACGCTGCACTTGACAAATTTGCTTCTTCTAATTATTGATAAACATTCACCTGTTAACAGTTCTAACAGTCAGTCTCTTAAGGGTCTGTGGATTGATGGGAAATTGAGACGCTATGTTTGAAAGAGATGGGAAAGCGATTGGGGGGGCGGGGGGGCGCTGCACATCTGACTGGCTGACTTACTGCAAATTGAGAAATGATGACTAAACTCAACAAAAATAACCGTATTATGAAGCCAAGATGAATGATGGGGGAAAAAATCTTAGGAGTACTTTTTAAAATCATGGGCAGAAAAACAAATTAATCTTTCATTGAATCATCTATTCCTCACACAACCATTTGGTGTTATTTTGATTCCTTCATTGGTTCATTGATTCCTTCATTTTGATTCCTTCATTGGCGAAGGTGACAAACTTAGGCAGGAAATGCCAACAATTAACAGTGAGCGATCGTATTCATGCATCAAAAAAGAGAAAAGCATTGTAAGTTTGAATTTTGTTAAGTTAGTGTGGGAGAGGTGAGAATTATTATTGATCAATACTTAAACCTGGCATTGACAACTTGGAAAGCTACTGAGGATGGTAGGAGTGGCCATAAAGTCAGCTATCTGTCACATCTTTAATCTGAGTCTAGAGGAAGGTGTTAGTTATCTGGCCTGGAGGGAAGCCAAAGTCATTCCGCTACCCAGGAGTGGCAAAGTGGGTTTTACCGGTTCTAACAGCAAAACGATCAGCTTGCCAGCTCTTTAAAAAAAACAGTTGGATTTTTTTTATTTTTATATATATATATATATATATATATATTTTTTTTTAACCTTTTTAACCAGGCAAGAACAAATTCTTATTTTCAAACACTTATTTTCAAACACTGCCTGTTCAGGGGCAGAACAACAGATTTGTACCTTGTCAGCTCGGGGCTTTGAACTTGCAACCTTCCGGTTAATAGTCCAACGCTCTAACCACTAGGCTACCCTGCCGCCCCTGCCGTTATTGACCAAATACAATGCTATTTCTCTGTAAACAAATTGTCAACAGACTTTCAGCATGTTTATAGAGAAGGGCACTCAACATGTACTGCACTGACACAAATGACTGATGATTGTTTGAAATGTATATTTAGAAGGTTGTGGGAGCTGTACTGTTCGATTTAAGTGACGCCTTCGATATTATTGACCATACATAACCTGTTGAAAACGTATGTTAAAAAAAATTAAATAAATAAATAAAAATTTTAATTATGGCCTTTCAACCAATGGCATATTGTGGCTAAAGATCTATCGATCGAATATAACTTTTCTTTAATAGAGGCTTCTCTAATGTCAAACGTGTGGTGTACCATGGCAGCTCTCTTGGCCCTCGTTACTATGTTTATCAATGCCCTGTCACTGCTATTTAACAAACCCTGTGTGTCCCATGTATGCTGATTCAACCATATACTTGTCAGCAACCACAGATAATGAAGTCACTGAAACCCTTAACGAAGAGTTGCAGTCTGTTTTGGAATGGGTGGCCAGTAATAAACTGGTCCTGAACATCTCTAAAACCAAGAGCATTATATCTGGTACAAATCATTCCTGACGCTCTAGACCTCAGCTGGATCTGGTAATGAGTGGTGTGGCTGTTGAACAAGTTGAGGAGACTAAATTACTTGGCGTTACCTTAGATTGTAAACTGTCATGGTCCAAACATATACAGTACCAGTCAAGTTTGTACACACCGACTCATTCAAGGGTTTTTATTTTCACTATTTTCTACATTGTAGGATGATAGTGAAGACATCAAAACTATGAAATAACACATGGAATCATGTAGTAACCAAAAAAGGGTTAACCAATCAAAATATGTTATTTTTCAGAGTAATCCACCCTATGCCTTGACAATTTTCACACTCTTGGCATTCTCTCAACCAGCTTCATGAGGAATATTTTTTCCAAGAGTCTTGAAGGAGTTCCCACATGCTGAGCGCTTGTTGGCTGCTTTTCCTTCACTCTGCGGTCCAACTCATCCCAAACCATCTCAATTGGGTTGTGATTGTGGAGGCCAGGTCATCTGATGCAGCACTCCATCACTCTCTTAGGTCAAATAGCCCGTACATCAGCCTGGAGTTGTGTTGGGTCGTTGTCCTGTAGGAAAACAAATGATTGTCCCACTAAGCGCGAACACGGACGGCGTATCGCTGCAGAATGCTGTGATAGACATGCTGGTTAAGTGTGCCTTGAATTCTAAATAAATCACAGACCGTGTCACCAACAAAGCCCCCCCGTACACACACCATCACACCACCTCCTCCATGCTTCACGGTGGGAACCACAGATCGTCCGTTCACCTACTCTGCGTCTCACATAGACACGGCGGTTGGAACCAAAAACCTCAAATTTGGACTCATCAGACCAAAGGACAGATTTCCACCTGTCTATTGTCCATTGCTTGTGTTTCTTGGCCCAAGCAAGTCTTCTTATTGGTGTCCTTTAGTGGTTTCTTTGCAGCAATTTGACCATGATGGCCTGATTCACACAGTCTTCTCTGAACAGTTGATGTGTCTGTTGCTTGAACTCTGAAGCATTTATTTGGGCTGCAGTCTGAGGTTGTAATTACCTCTAATAAACTTGTCCTCTACAGCACAGGTAACTCTGGGTCTTCCTTTCCTGTGGAGGTCTTCATGAGAGCCAGCATCATCATAGCGCTTGATGGTTTTTGCAACTGCACTTAATATTAAGTTCTTGAAATATTCTGTATTGACTGACCTTCATGTCTTAAAGTAATGATGGACTATCGTTTCTCTTTGCGTATTTGAGCTGTTTTTGCCTATATGGACTTTTAGCAAATAGGGTCATCTTCTGTATACCACCCCTACCTTGTCACAAGACAACTGATTGTCTCAAACGCATTAAGAAGGAAATCAATTCCACTAATAAACTTTGAACAGTGCACACCTATTAATCAAAATGCATTCCAGGTGAAGCTGGTTGAGAGAACGCCAAGAGTGTGCAAAGCTGTCATCAAGGCAAAGGGTGACTACTTTGAAGAATCTCAAACAAATCAACATATCACATATATATACTTTTTTTTGGTGACTACCTGATTCCATATGTGTTCTATCATAGTTTTGATGTCTTCACTATTATTCTACAATGTAGAAAATATAAGAAATATAAAACCCTGGAATGAGTAGCTGTGTCAACTTTTGACTGGTACTGTAGATTCAATAGTTGTAAAGATGGGGTGAGGTCTGTCCATAATAAACAGATGCTCTGTTTTTGTTTTGACACCACACTTCAAAAACAGGTCCTGCAGGTTCTAGTTTTGTCTTACCATGCGTAGGGTCAAGTGGTGCCGGGAAAGATCGAGTTAAGCTGCAGCGGCCCAGAACAGAGCGGCACATCTTGCTCTTCATTGTAATCAGAAGGCTAATTGAAATAATATGCATTCCAGTCTCTCTTGGTTAAGTGTTATTTTTATGAGAAACAATGTTGTGAAATTCCAAACGGTTTGCGTAGTCTACTTACACACACACAGCTCTGACACGCTCACACTTACCCCACCAGACATGCCACCAGGGGTCTTTTCACTGTCCTCATCCAAAACAAATTCAAGGACCCAGTAGGTATTAGAGCCATGGAACTCTCTTCCGTCTCCTATTGCTCAAATGAACAGCAAACCTGGTTTCAAAAAAACAGAACGCAAAGCCTCGCAGCACAACGTTTCTCCCCTATTTGACCTAGATATTTTGTGTATGTATTGATGTGCCATTGTATGTAGTTCTGTTCTTGTCTATTAATGTTCTGTATTATGTCTTCATGTACTGTGTGGACCACAGAAACAGCTAATGGGGATCCTAATAAAATACCAAATAACTATTGGAACTGTTACAGCTGTCGTATTTCTCTCCATTGATTGTCATTTTTCTTCATCCCCCTCAACAGGACAAAGATAAATTTGGCAATGACATCACATATTTAGCCCGGCCCCTTCCTGTGGAGTACCTTATCATAGACGTAAGTATGAAAGAATGTGGGTGTGTACATTTGACCTTTTATGCAGGTTTAAAGAAGGGAATCAACCAATGACATGAGGAGTGGTAGGGCAGGTTTACATAGCAGGGCCAGTCAACTGAAATACGCTTCTGACCGTTTAAAATTAGTTCATTAACATTCTCCATCTAACTAGCAAGTGTTTCACATTTCTAGTTGCTATGTGTGTTTTGCGAACAACTAAATTGTTCAACTGAAGGTTTGCCCGACGCTGTAAAGATGTCTTTCTCCTTTCACAATAATGTTGTAAAATATTGGCAGCTCCACGCCATACAGAAATATCCAAATCACCATAACTCTACCAACCTATCATGAGGTTGTTCTGTCCAATGATGAGCCCAAGAAAATAAAGAACTAGATGGACTCGCCAAATATTTACTGGCACCAGCTGAGAGCACTTTATTACTTCTCTTGTATTCCTCTGTTGTCGTCTCGTGTTCCGCTCTGTTGTCGTCTCGTGGTCCGCTCTGTTGTCGTCTCGTGGTCCGCTCTGTTGTCGTCTCGTGGTCCGCTCTGTTGTCGTCTCGTGGTCCGCTCTGTTGTCGTCTCGTGTTCCGCTCTGTTGTCGTCTCGTGTTCCGCTCTGTTGTCGTCTCGTGTTCCGCTCTGTTGTCGTCTCGTGTTCCGCTCTGTTGTCGTCTCGTGGTCCGCTCTGTTGTCGTCTCGTGGTCCGCTCTGTTGTCGTCTCGTGGTCCGCTCTGTTGTCGTCTCGTGGTCCGCTCTGTTGTCGTCTCGTGGTCCGCTCTGTTGTCGTCTCGTGGTCCGCTCTGTTGTCGTCTCGTGTTCCGCTCTGTTGTCGTCTCGTGGTCCGCTCTGTTGTCGTCTCGTGGTCCGCTCTGTTGTCGTCTCGTGGTCCGCTCTGTTGTCGTCTCGTGGTCCGCTCTGTTGTCGTCTCGTGGTCCGCTCTGTTGTCGTCTCGTGGTCCTCTGTTTTCATATTCAACTGACATCTGTTGTCTTGGCTCTACATCTCGCTGATGTCAAAGGGACTCTCCAAGATGGAACTGTCTTCCAGTCTGTTAACGCTTCTCTAACTAGCAGACTGCGCTATGGGATTCATTTAAGATATTCTTTGAGTTATGGTTTCAAATGTTTTCGGAAAATGAGCAGAGGGACTCGGCTGTCCTATCTTCAGGGGGAAGCTGGTTCCACCATTGTGGTGCCAGGACAGAGATGTTTTAACTTGGCTCAGCGGGAGAGGTGGGGAGGGCCAAGAGACAAGCGGTTCCAGTCAGTTAACTTTGTTTGTCACTCCTTCTATCCATCTCTATCCAGATAACCACCACCTTCCCCAAGGACCCCCAGTACACCTTCAGCTCCACACCACGCTTTCCCATAGAGAACAGAGACATCCTGGGAGAGACACAGGTACACATTGACACACACACACAGCTAAATTGGTTGTTCTGATGTGTGAGGTTTGGTATTTTGTTTTCTTTCAGTGGTCAAAGAATGACCTACATACAGAAGGCTCCGAAAAGTGTTTTTCTGACTTTGTTTAACCAGTTGCGGCGAGCAAACCCAGATCCGGGATCCTATTTATAGACCTAAGCTCATTACCATAACGCAACGTTAACTATTCATGAAAATCGCAAATGAAATAAATATGCTAGCTCTCAAGCTTAGCCTTTTGTTAACCTACTTTGGCAACAGCCATTATTTCTCTGTTTCGATCTGACCTGATCACAAGATTGTATGCCAATTCATCCTAAGAGTCCCTGGGCTATGGGGGTCATAGGAAGTTATTATTCTTGATCATATTCCATGTTTTCCCCTTCCTGTGTGTGTGTGTGTGTGTGTGTGTGTGTGTGAGACAGGATTTCCACAGTTTAGCGACGTACCTGTCCCAGTGCACCTCGACTGTATTCCTGGACATGGTGTCTGACTTCCACCTGCTCCTCTTCCTGGTCACCAACGAGGTCATGCCTCTCAGAGTAAGTTCTGCACACACACACTCACACCGTACCCCACACACCCATACTGTCACTCACTCACTCACATACAGACTTGTACACTAGGGTTGGGCGAATTTACAATTGCGTTTTATCGACAAGAGAGAACAAAACAATTGCTAAATATACTAATGGAATAGGAAGTTTAAACAAATTATCATTTATAACACTTAGTGTAACATTTGCCATTGTTCATTTGTTTCTAATAGGCCTATTAGGATATGCCTTTTACCTATCAAACTGTACAAATCCTAAATATAGACCTACAAGTTAAAACATTTTAAGAAATGAGTGTGAACCAAGTAAGTAAGTAAATAACCTAGAGTAGTGAGTGGAGGGGGGAAGAACAGTCTCAGACTAGTCTAGACTAGATACAGAAAAATTATTAGCAATGTATCCATTATATTGCTTTCTTCCCGCCAATTGACCCTTCCATGCACAACACGCGTTCTCCTCCTGAGGGGGGAAATACACGGTACAATCGTATGTCAACGATGTTTATTAGTGTTGTCACAATATCAGAATTTGGACCACGGCAGTGGGTCTCAGGATCTCGTCGTGGTATCTCTGTGCATTCAAATTGCCATCAATAAAATGCAATTGTGTTCATTGTCCATAGCTTAATTCTGCCCCATACCATAACCCCAGTGCCACCATGGGGCACTCTGTTCATAACGTTGGCATTAGAAAACCGCTTGTCCACACAACATCTATCCGGTACAGTTGAAGCCGATATTCATCTGCGAAGAGCACACTTCTCCAGCGTGCCGGTCGCCATCTAAAGGTGAGCATTTGCCCACTGAAGTCACTTATGACGCCATATTACAGTCAGGTCAAAACCCTGGTGAGGGCAACGTGCTTTGAGATGAGCTTCCTGGAGTCAGTTTCTGACAGTTTCACCAGCTTGTCCGGGTGGCTGGTCTGATGATCCCGCAGATGAAGAAACTGCATGTGGAGGTCCTGGGCTGGCGTGGTTAAACGTGGTCAGTGGTTGTGAGGCCGGTTGGATGATCTGCCATTTTCTCTGAAAAAAAAAATGTTGCAGGGGGCTTATGGTAGAGAAATTAACATGAAATTCTCTGGCAACACCTCTGGTGGACATTCCTGCAGTCAGCATGCCAATTGCACGCTCCCTCAACTTGAGACATCTGTGGCATTGTGTCGTGTGAGACAACTGCACATTTTAGTGGCCTTTTATTTTTCCCAGCACAAGGTGCACCTGTGTGTAATGAGCATGCTGTTTAATCAGCTTCTTGATATGCCACACCTGTCAGGTGGATGGATTATCTTGGCAAAGAAGAAATGCTCACTAACAGGGATGTAAACCAATTTGTGCACAACATTTGAAAGAAGTACGCTTTTTCAGCTCATGAAACAGGCCCAACACTTGATTGCGTCTATATTTTTATTCAGTGTATATTGCTGTCATAGCAAGTTATGAGTGCATTTCACACACTTCTGAGCCGGAAAAGTACTGAAGTTTCGGTATATCGGACAAAACTAATGTTTTCACAGGAAGATGGAATGAAGGTGTCATTCCAGACATCGCCCAACCGTATTGTGCACACCCTCACTCTCTCTCACTCTCAAACCAAAAACGTTCAAGCACAATGTTTTGGTTTGTTGTCATGCTGCAAAAGGTTCAGATTATCACCACATTTGTCCGTTGTGGAAATGATTTGGTGTCTTAACTCGTCAATAAGTTTTTCCTTACAATCTCATTGTTCACAGAAAAGCCTCTATATTGCAATAGTCCACACATCAGTGAGATAAAATGGATTTTACACCGCCTACTACGATTCCCAGAGTGCATTTCAACTCCCAGGGAGCAATGCTTCGCCCATGACTGCTGGCTGGCTAGTGACTACTTCTAGCAAGCCCAGATAAATGTGATGTAGTCTAAGTACATTGTTGTCATAGTGAAGTTAAGAGTGCATTTCACATTTACTTTTGGGTTGTAATCATATTATTATAGTGATCGCATAAATGTCATGAATACTTTGCCTTCAGGAAGTATTCATAGCACTGGACTTATACCAAATTATAGTTGTTACAGCATTAATAAAAACATGTATTTGAGTTGTTCACCCATCTACACACATTACCCCATGATGACAAAGTGAAAATATGTTTTTAGACATTTTTGCAAATGTATTGAGTCAGCCTTGAGTCGCGTATTGAGTCAGCCTTGAGTCGCGTATTGAGTCAGCCTTGAGTCGCGTATTGAGTCAGCCTTGAGTCGCGTATTGAGTCAGCCTTGAGTCGCGTATTGAGTCAGCCTTGAGTCGCGTATTGAACATTCCTTGGATCTTTTATTTCAGCTCATGAAACATCGGACATGAGTTAGGAAGGACGCCTGTGTCTTTGTAGTGACTTGGTTTATTCATACAGCACCCAAAGTAATAACGTCACCATCCCCAAAGGGATATTCAATGTGTTTTTTGTTTTTACCCATCTACCAATAGGTGCCCTTACTTGTGATGCATTGGAAAACCTCCCTGGTATTTTTGTGGTGGAATCTGTGTTTTTGAAATTCACTGCTCGACTGAGGGACCGTACAATTATCTGTATGTGTGGAGTACAGCGATTGAGGTAGTCTTTCAAAAATGTCACACACTTACATAGTGATGAGTCCATGCAATTTATGGGACTTGTAAAGCACATTTTTACTCCTGAACTTATTTGGGCATCGCCATAACAAAGGAGTTGAATACTTATTGACTCAAAACATTTTCAGCTTTTATATTTTTAATTCCACTTTGACATTATGGGGTATTGTGTGTAGGCCAGTGACACAATCTCAATGTAATCCATTTTAAATCCAAGCTGTAAAACAGCAATGTCTCAGGGTGTGAATACTTTCTGAAAACACTATGTTCAGGTCATTATCTCCTAAAAAAATGTAATGTAGCTGCTAGTAGAATGTTACAATACAAACGTCACCTGTAAAATAGTTTGTCGTTTTGCAACTAAACCGCCATTTGCACTGCTTTGTAACACATTTTTGCATAGTTGTCGTTATCTGCTCTTAAGTTCATAGTTCACTTCTGGAGCCAGTTTTGTCAACAAGCTTTGGGTGTGGAGATATGGTGTTTCTGTTAGAAGCCATGCTGTGGGCATTTTCTCCTCTCGCTTGCTTCTCTTAAGTGGCTTGCACTGTCAGCTGCATGGGCGCAAGTAGCCTGGCTAGCTATCTACTGCTCCCTTGAAGATTGGCAAATTACTAGACTTGCTCCTCTCAATCTGTAGATGACGTGAGACACATTTTGATACCGAAGTAACAAAAATGTGTTCTAGTATTAAAAAAAACGACCAAAGTTTCAGTATACCGTGAAAAACAGTTTTTACAGGAAGATGGGACAATATTTCCTTCCAGACATCGCTCAACCGTATCGCGCACTCTCTTTCTCTCTTTCTCTCTCTCGCTCTCTCGCGCTCTCTCGCTCTCTCTCTCCAAAAACATTCAAGCACTATGTTTTGTTGTGTTGTCACGCTACAAAAGGTTCAGATTATCACCACGTTTGTTCAATGTGGAAATGATTGTGTATTTGTACTCCTCCCCCCCCTTATCTCTTTGTTCATGGCAACTTGGCTCTAAATGATGTCATCTATCATTTAAAAATCACACTGTTTCCCTGCATTCTATTGGGGTTATCTTGGCGTGGCCAGAAAATAGTTACGTAATGTTTTTTATTATTTTTTTACCCAAATATGTTCTCATTATTTGTTCCCAGGACAGCATTGGTCTGCTGTTGGACGCTGTGAAGACGAAAGACGAGGAGCTGGCTCAGACCTGGAAGAAGTCTGAGCAGTGGGCCACTATCGAGCAGTTGTGCAGTAAGTACCTCTGGCCATCCAGGTAGGACACGGACATGCCTTAGTTGAAATTATTACATTTCTGTCACTGTTGAAGAGTAATGGGTTGTTATTTGTTTCTTAATTCCATTATTTTACTTTTAGATTAGTGTGTATTGTTGTGAATTGTTAGATATTACTGCACTGTTGGAGTTAGGAACACAATCATTTCATTACACCCGCAATAACATCTGCTAAATATGTGTATGCGACCAATAAAATGTGGTTTTGGATTTGATTTTAAAGTGATTGAGGTAAACTTGTCTTGCATTCAATTCAGTAGAACTTTATTGACCACAAAGATACATTTGGTTGGCGCTCCTTTCATGTATCATCCCTACATATAAAAAGGAAGTCTGAAAAGTCCTTCCTGGTAAGAGTCACCGCCACTCTTATGTCCCTGACCCCTCTCTCCCTCCTCTCCTCAGGCACGGTGGGTGGGCAGTCATCGGGCCCTCAGGAGTACGGGGCCATGGGCGGGGGCCCCTCTACCCCAGCATCCTCCTCGGCGATGTGGTCTTGTCTCCACTGCACCTTTATGAACCAACCAGGCACAGAGCTCTGTGAGATGTGCAGCCTGCCGAGGGGTTAAACCCCACCCCTGCCCTGGCCCCCGTGTTTCCCGAACACCTCTACCCACCCGCTTCCCTTATCCACCAACGACTTCGCACCGGGATTGGATACTGCAAACAGCTGCGTGATTGGATGTCTCCTCTTGGCCCCCCCCTGTCCATTCAAACTCAGACTGCTGTGGGGTTGACAAGCGCAAAACGATGGCATTTGTTTACACCAAATCAAATGATTTAACAAATAATGACTGTGCTCTCATCTCTCTCACGCGCTCTCTGCCGTGGCCCCTGACTGAGACTGGCTGGGACATGTTTAGCTGAAAGCACTTTGGCAACAAGGCTTCTTCCCTCTTCCTCCCCACGGTTCCTTACGTTGCTCCATGACCTGGCACCAATAAATGTTGCTGTGCTTCAGGGACAACAGCAAAGGGAAAGACTCAATCATTTTAAGTTATATGTCACTCACACCGACCGGTGCACCCTTTCGCTCTCGCGACTTAGTCTGGAAAGTCTGTGTAAATAATATACATTCCTTGAGGAAGGATTGATTGCTGTTTTATTTAATTGCACATGAAGCGTTTTGTTTTCCTGATTGTAGCTACAGTAGATATCGGGTGTGTTTTTTCTCATTTCTCCCAAGAGTTATCAGACACTGACGGTCTATCCAGAAGATCTCTTGATTGGCCCGAACCTCTTCACAGAGTTATACAATTAACCTATCAGGCACTATCATAAACCTAGCTGTTTTATTTGAGTGTTTTGTATTGCAGTAGTGATGTGTTCTCGATTGCTCAGGCACTTTCCCCTAAGTTGATGCCCTGCCCTCAGGAGTGAGTTTGGAGTGATGGTCCTAGCATTTAATGAAACCATTCAATTTTGGGTTATTTGGTAAGTTTGATAAAGTTTTGAAGCTTATAGTACGCCATGTTTGTTTTGTTGGCAGCTTTGAGATGCTTGCTTACTGGGTTAGCTACCAACACTGCATCTCTCTCTTTCTCTCCTTCCCTGTCTTGCATCAGTTCTCCTCTTTCGACTGGTGCCCGTCTAGGAGGGGCCAGAGAGGTATGGAATGCTTTTTATTCCTCCGACGTTCCCTATGGGTCTCCATCACTCTGCCTTCAAAGACACTATAGGTCACAGGTCAACATAGCGGAGAGAGAGAAAGATGCCTTAATGGTCCCATGCCTTTTAGCAGGCCAATGTGCTGTGCACCTGGGATGGAGAGAGGAAGAAAGATGGCAAGGGAAGCAGGGGGAGGGGGAAAAAAGAGGGATTGTGAAAGAACTGGGAAAGGTGTTGGCCAGGCAGGGCTAAAGAGCTCATGGTGTGTTTGCTTCTGTTACAGAGAACCAATATTTTCTCTCCACACTAAAAAGCTGTAAAACTGAACTCATTCCAACAGTAATTATTTGACGTCAAATAACTTATGTCCGCACAATCAATTCAGTAAGGAATGTTTTCTCTTCTCATGTCCCCGTTTTAGATACAGATTACAAGGATCTAGGTACACCATTTAATGTCTGAGAATATGAATGGGGTTAGTGGTTAGCATGAACAAGTACCTATTCTACAGTGTCTCTTGGTCAGCACAGGGGAGGTGTCTGTGTTATTTCACACAGAACGCTGATTCAATTCATTCAGCTTTATATTCTTATAAAGTGGCCAAACCTTGACACTGCTATTTTGATGGCATTCAATGAAGTCTTTGGTTTGAAATGGTTTTTTTTTGTTAGATATTTACTCCCTAATTTGACACTGTAGCAGTCAGATTTAGTCTAACAGATACCTCAACTTTTTCCAGCCTTCAGGTATTTCCTGGACAGGGATATATGTAGCGAGCACATGTCCAAGCGGTTGAGCCTGTCGTCACTTGAGGTTTTCCTCCATTTTGGGGCTGATATCAGTAAATGATCCTTGTCAGTTGATTGGAGAAGAGGGGTCATGGGTTTCAAACTATACTTTTTTTTTTATCCCAGATGAGTTTTTTTTTTTGTTTTTTTTGTAAGCGCTCGGGAGTAATTTCCATTGAAAAAGTTGAGTTTTTATTTTGTAGATTTTATTTGAGAATGGTTTAAGGTTATTTTGCCCATTTTTATATCCACTTCCCCCTGTGTGAGTTGTTGAGAACGATTATCTTAAAATGCATAAAATAAGTCCCCGATCTGGTCCAGGGAGTTACGTGTGGGGCTTGTTGATGCTGAGTTTCAGCCACACGCAACACCTTGGACCAGAGCTACATAAATCCTAACTTCCCACTCTGAGCTGAAGAACTGGACCCTGAAAGAAAGTTGTATGATGCTGTAGACCTGGATTTTAATTTAATATCAGAAATACCAGTAAAACAATAAACAATTCCTATCGATGAAGAACCGTGTTTGTTTTGTACTTTTAGGCTGATTTTTGTCTTCTTAAAACCTGTTAAGGCTAGGGGTTCCGCCTCGACAACATCCGCTGAAATGGCGGAGCGCGAAATCCATTTATTTTGTTGTTGAAATATTTAACTTTCATACATTCACAAGTACAATACACCAAATTAAAGCTTAACTCCTTGTTAATCTACCCATCGTGTTCAATTTCAAAAAGGCTTTACAGCAAAAGCACACCATACGATTGTGTTAGGTTAGCGCCTAGTCACAGAAAAACATACAGCCATTTTCCAGTGGAGTCACAAAAAGCAGGAATAGAGATAAAATGAACCACTAACCTTTGATGATCTTCATCAGATGGCACTCATAGGACTTCATGTTACACAATACATGTATGTTTTTGTTTGATAAAGTTCATATTTATATAAAAAAATCTCAGTTTACATTGGCGTGCTATGTTCAGTAATGTTGCGCCTCGAAAACATCCGGCGAATTTGCAGAGAGCCACATCAATTTACAGAAATACTCAGAAAAAGGAGGACCGAGCAGGAGCAGGTTGAGAGCTTCAAGTTCCTTGGTGTCCACATCACCAACAAACTAACATGGTCCAAGCACACCAAGAGTCGTGAAGAAGGCATAACAAAACCTATTCCCCTACAGGAGACTGAAAAGATATGGCATGGGTCCTCAGATCTTCAAAAGGTTCTTCAACTGCACCATCGAGAGCATCCTGTGGTTGTATCATTGCCTGATATGGCAACTCCTCGGCCTCCAACCAAGGTTCGACCGTGATCTTGCAGATAAACATGGACTTGACCTACTTTTGATATTACCTTAATAAAGTGAAAAAACTTTTGTGAAGGTTTGGTCTGGTAGGGATGTTATTAGGTTTAGCTACAGCAGAAAGCAGAACTTGAGGTGAGGACGAATGTTTTAGGCCCGCCGAAGTTACGAGTTACGCATTATATTGTTATATTAAAACGAGTATCTTTATAAAATATATTCTGATTACAAAAAATAACGATTGACTATCTGTATAACAGTAGGTGAAGAAATCATGTTGGTAACATGGTACTCTCTGCATTGTCTTTGGAAAATGTATTCAGACACCTTGAATTTCTCCACATTTTGTTACGTTACAGCCTTATTCTAAAATGGATTACATCGTTTTCCCCCCTCATCAATCTACACACAATGCCTCTCATAATGACAAAGTAAAAACATTTTTTTGCTAATTTATACAAAAAATTAAGCTACAATATTACATTTACATTAGTATTCAGACCCTTTACACAGTACTTTGTTGAAGCACCTTTGGCAGCGATTACAGCATTGATTATTCTTGGGTATGAAGCTACAAGCTTGGCACACCTGTATTTGGGAGTTTCTCCCATTCTTCTCTGCAGATCCTCTCAAGCTCTGTCAGGTTGGATGGGGAGCGTTTCCACAGCTAATTTCAGGTCTCTCCAGAGATGTTCGAGTGGGTTCAAGTACAGGCTCTGGCTGGGCCACTCAAGGACATTCAGAAACGTGTTCTGAAGCCACTCCTGTGTTGTCTTGGCTCTGTGCCTATTGTCGTTGTCCTGTTGGAAGATGAACCTTCGCCCCAGTCTGAGAACCTGACCACTCTGGAGCAGGTTTTTTTTTATCAAGGATCTCTCTCTACTTTGCTCAGTTCAGCTTTGCCTCGATCCTGACTGGTCACCCAGTCCCTGCCACTGAAAAACATCCCCGCAGCATGATGCTGCCGCCACCATGCTTCACCGTGGCGATGGTGCCAGGTTTCCTCCAGACGTGACGCTTGGCATCCAGGCCCCAGAGTTCAATCTTGGCTTCATCAGACTAGAGAATCTTGTTTCTCATGGTCTGAGAGTCTCTAGATGCCTTTTGGCAAACGCCAAGCGGGCTGTCATGTGCCTTTGACTGAGGAGTGGCCTTTCTAAAAAGCTGTATATGCTTTGTCATTATGAGGTATTGTGTGTAGATAGATGAGGGGGAAAAAACAATAATACATTTTAGAATAAGGCTGTAACAATATGTGGAAAAAGTCAAAGGGTCTGAATGCACTGTAGGTTTTACATGATGTCATGATCTATTTGTAATGAGTATAGAGGAGAGGAGGCTCTCTCAGTACCACATTCCTTTAATTAAACCGGTGTAGCAGGTTTAACTTCTAAAGCCATTTAGAAGGAAACAGTGGGAAAATAACGCAGTTAAAATATCAGACAAAACATTTGAGGTTATATTGTTAAATTTAGTGCATGGAAAGTGTTTGATCATTTCCTATTGTCACTTTTTTTTTTTAAGGGATTATACATAAAACTATTCAAATGAGATGTGTCGACAACCCAATAGTTATTCTGAAAATATCTATCACAGTAGGCCTAGTGCTACTTGATTTCCAGATATATATATTATAACTAGTAATATACTGCAGGTAAAAAATCTGTAGCCTAAAGGTTTTTAGGTTAGACAATTGAGATCGGAAAGACGATAGGCCTACTCATTTTGAGGTGAAAGACGATAGGCCTACTCATTTTGAGGTGAAAGACGATAGGCCTACTCATTTTGAGGTGAAAGACGATAGGCCTACTCATTTTGAGGTGAAAGACGATAGGCCTACTCATTTTGAGGTGAAAGACAATAGGCCTACTCATTTTGAGGTGAAAGATGATAGGCCTACTCATTTTGAGGTGAAAGACGATAGGCCTACTCATTTTGAGGTGAAAGACAATAGGCCTACTCATTTTGAGGTGAAAGACGATAGGCCTACTCATTTTGAGGTGAAAGACGATAGGCCTACTCATTTTGAGGTGAAAGACGATAGGCCTACTCATTTTGAGGTGAAAGACGATAGGCCTACTCATTTTGAGGTGAAAGACGATAGGCCTACTCATTTTGAGGTGAAAGACGATAGGCCTACTCATTTTGAGGTGAAAGACGATAGGCCTACTCATTTTGAGGTGAAAGACGATAGGCCTACTCATTTTGAGGTGAAAGACGATAGGCCTACTCATTTTGAGGTGAAAGACGATAGGCCTACTCATTTTGAGGTGAAAGACGATAGGCCTACTCATTTTGAGGTGAAAGACGATAGGCCTACTCATTTTGAGGTGAAAGACGATAGGCCTACTCATTTTGAGGTGAAAGACGATAGGCCTACTCATTTTGAGGTGAAAGACGATAGGCCTACTCATTTTGAGGTGAAAGACGATAGGCCTACTCATTTTGAGGTGAAAGACGATAGGCCTACTCATTTTGAGGTGAAAGACGATAGGCCTACTCATTTTGAGGTGAAAGACGATAGGCCTACTCATTTTGAGGTGAAAGACGATAGGCCTACTCATTTTGAGGTGAAAGACGATAGGCCTACTCATTTTGAGGTGAAAGACGATAGGCCTACTCATTTTGAGGTGAAAGACGATAGGCCTACTCATTTTGAGGTGAAAGACGATAGGCCTACTCATTTTGAGGTGAAAGACGATAGGCCTACTCATTTTGAGGTGAAAGACGATAGGCCTACTCATTTTGAGGTGAAAGACGATAGGCCTACTCATTTTGAGGTGAAAGACGATAGGCCTACTCATTTTGAGGTGAAAGACGATAGGCCTACTCATTTTGAGGTGAAAGACGATAGGCCTACTCATTTTGAGGTGAAAGACGATAGGCCTACTCATTTTGAGGTGAAAGACGATAGGCCTACTCATTTTGAGGTGAAAGACGATAGGCCTACTCATTTTGAGGTGAAAGACGATAGGCCTAATCATTTTGAGGTGAAAGACGATGAGGTGAAAGACGATAGGCCTACTCATTTTGAGGTGAAAGACGATAGGCCTACTCATTTTGAGGTGAAAGACGATAGGCCTACTCATTTTGAGGTGAAAGACGATAGGCCTACTCATTTTGAGGTGAAAGACGATAGGCCTACTCATTTTGAGGTGAAAGACGATAGGCCTACTCATTTTGAGGTGAAAGACGATAGGCCTACTCATTTTGAGGTGAAAGACGATAGGCCTACTCATTTTGAGGTGAAAGACGATAGGCCTACTCATTTTGAGGTGAAAGACGATAGGCCTACTCATTTTGAGATGAAAGACAATAGGCCTACTCATTTTGAGGTGAAAGACGATAGGCCTACTCATTTTGAGGTGAAAGACGATAGGCCTACTCATTTTGAGGTGAAAGACGATAGGCCTACTCGTCTGGCGCCCCCTGGTGATTGTTTTGTCCACTCCATTGGTCCTCAGTGGGAGCTCTGCCCATCTGGCTACTGTTTAAAATTGCTAACATTTTAGCATTTGTGGCACAAATCCAATGCAAGTCAATGGTACTTATTGATACATTATAAATCCACCTAAAGTATACAATAACTGATTGTTACTCAATTAAAGGGATAGTGCGAGATTCTGGCAATCAAGCCATTTTTTCTACTAGAGAATGGTATCTGAGTATTTAAAGGTGCAATATGCAGAAAATGCTCCAACATTTCCTGGTTGCTAGAATTCTAATAGTTTGCCTAATTTCAGTTTGTGGCAAAACAAGAGCAGGGTTTCGAAAACTTGGTCCTGGGGCCCCCACTGGGTGCACATTTTGGGTTTTGCCATAGCACTACCCAGCAGTGGGAGTCAGTGCCTTTTCAGATTAGGGAGCCCAATTTATTTATTTTTCTCATGAGCATGGCCTTATTTCTATTACAGCATATTGGATGACTGTCATTCATATTCCATTCACCCAGTTTTAAATGTAACAGCGATAGGTTTAGGCAGTGGTGCAAAGTACTTAAGTAAAAAATACTTGAAAGTATTACTTGTTGTTTTTTGGGGCATCTGTACTTTACTATTTTATATTTTTAACAACTTTTACTTCACTACATTCCCAAAGTAAATTATGTACTTTTTTACTCCAAACATTTTCCCTGACACCCAAAAGTACTCATTACATTTTGAATGCTTAGCAGGACAATAAAATGGTCTAATTCCACACACATATCAAGAGAACATCCCTGGCCATCCCTACTGCCTGGAGGACTCACAAAGCTCAAGCTTCCTTTGTAAATTGTCTGAGTGTCTGAGTGTCTGAGTGTCGGAGTGCCGGAGTGCGCCCCTGGAAATCCATAAATAAAAACAAGAACATTGTGATGCCTGGTTTGCTTAATATAAGGACTGAAATGATTTATACTTTAACATTTGATACTTCAGTATGTTTTAGAATTTACATTTACTTTTGATACTTAAGTATATTTAAAACCAAATACTTTTAGACTTACTCAAGTATTATACTGGGTGACTTTCACTTTTACTTGAGTCATTTTTCTGTTAAGGGATCGACGTCCCGTCTACGGGACAGTTGTAAATCATGCAGCGCCTTTTGTCAACATCGCAGATTTTAGAGAAACAACAAATGTCAGTACATATAAGTGTCTTATAACGGCTGAAAGCTTAAATTCTTGTTAATCTAACTACACTGTCCAATTTACAGTAGCTATTACTGCGAAAAAATGCCATGCTATTGTTTGAGGACAGCTCCTAACAACAAAACACGTTTTTCACCGTGATAGGTTTGATAAATTCACCTCTGAAGGTAAAATGTGAACTTACATTCTGAAATCTTGCTCTGATCTATCCTCCAAAGGGTCCCAGAGATAACATGAAGTGTTGTTTTGTTAGATACAATCATTTTTCATGTCCTAAAAAGGTCCAAATAGCATGCACGATCAATTTTGTATTTCCACTCAATTTGTAAAGAAAGAAATCTGTGAAAATCTCACAGTAAACTTTGTTTCAACCAGCCAAATCACATTCGTATGTATTCCTCAGAGATCCTAGAATATAACGAGACTACACTATATCATTAGAGGTGTAGTACAGTTGAAGTCGGAAGTTTACATACAGTTAGGTTGGAATCATTAAGGGTGGCTAGAGTCAAAGACTCCAGCCACCCTAGTCATAGACTGTTCTCACTGCTACCACACGGCAAGCGGTACTGGAGTGCCAAGTCTAGGTCCAAGAGGCTTCTAAACAGCTTCTACCCCCAAACCATAAGAATCCTGAACATCTAATCAAATGGCTACCCAGATTATTTTCATTGCCCCTCCCCCCTCTTTACACCGCTGCTACTCTCTGTTGTTGTCATCTCTGCATAGTCACTTCAATAACTCTACCTACATGTACATTCTACCTCAGCTAACCGGTGACCCCGCACATTGACTCTGTATCGGTACCCCCTGTATTTAGTCTCACTATTGTTGTTTTACTGCTGCTCTTTAATTACTTGTTACTTTTATCTCTTAATACCTGTCCGTACTTTTTGAAATTGCATTGTTGGTTGGGGGCTCATAAGTAATCATTTCACTGTTGTATTTGGCGCATGTGACTAATAAAATCAAATTTGATTTGATTTCAACTTCTTCTGTCCGCCAGGTCTACTTGTCGTAACACCATTCATCCAGCAAGTAATGTTCGAGGGGAATCAGAGGAGGCTGGAGGAGCTGGCTCTGAAACACTGCAACGTTCTCTAAAACGTTAGTGAGCGGTTGGGCTTAGACAATGTCATGTTTAAAGACAGCTATGCAAAGCCTATTCAACATGTTGGACTAAAATTATGGATTAGTTTGCATCTTTTCCATGTATTTTCTATGAATTTTCCATGTATTTTCCATGTATTTTCTTCCTCTCAGGATTTTCCTGCATCAGCTGATCTGTGTCATCAACAGAGACCTATGGTAAGACTCTTCATCCTACATCATAATGGTTGTGCTTGGCTTTGTATTAAACTAATATCTTAGTGATTTCAGCTTCACATACTGACACTGTTTTTTAAACTGGGAAACTTGACATTTGCCACAGTGTATTGAGGCGTAGTTGGATTATTTGTTTTTACTGATACTTTTGACCATCCAGGTTTGGCATTCATTGCCCAGTGTGCCTATCAGAGATTGAAGAGCCATCCGCCCTGCCCTGTGGACACGTATTCTGTCTGTCCTGCCTGCAGAGCAGCCTTCAGACAGGAAGTCCTCTCCTAATTGTCAGGGAAGATCTGCAGCCAGACTTCCAACCGGTCTGTGTCTCAGACCATCAGATGAGTTCAGAAACGTCCTTCGACATGCGCCATTCTACTTCAGTGATCTTTGCTCTGAAGCTGATGTTTGTCTTTACCTCTTCACACAGCACTACCTTCATATGAATTGTAGTAAAGGTTATTATGAATGTGATAGATGATTGAAATGTCTGATTTACAGTTAGCATGTGTCATCAGTTACGTCAATAAAGAAAAAGCAGCATTCAGTGAATGCATTGACCCCGGTACGTTGACCCCGGTACGTTGACCCCGGTACGTTGACCCCGGTACGTTGACCCCGGTACGTTGACCCCGGTACGTACTCCTCTATCTGTTATCACCTCTCTCAGGGAAACTCTGCAGCAGCATGCAGTGAATGCATTGACCCCGGTACGTACTCCTCTATCTGTTATCACCTCTCTCAGGGAAACTCTGCAACAGCATGCAGTGAATGCATTGACCCCGGTACGTACTCCTCTATCTGTTATCACCTCTCTCAGGGAAACTCTGCAGCAGCATGCAGTGAATGCATTGACCCCGGTACGTACTCCTCTATCTGTTATCACCTCTCTCAGGGAAACTCTGCAGCAGCATGCAGTGAATGCATTGACCCCGGTACGTACTCCTCTATCTGTTATCACCTCTCTCAGGGAAACTCTGCAGCAGCATGCAGTGAATGCATTGACCCCGGTAAGTACTCCTCTATCTGTTATCACCTCTCTCAGGGAAACTCTGCAGCAGCATGCAGTGAATGCATTGACCCCGGTACGTACTCCTCTATCTGTTATCACCTCTCTCAGGGAAACTCTGCAGCAGCATGCAGTGAATGCATTGACCCCGGTACGTACTCCTCTATCTGTTATCACCTCTCTCAGGGAAACTCTGCAGCAGCATGCAGTGAATGCATTGACCCCGGTACGTACTCCTCTATCTGTTATCACCTCTCTCAGGGAAACTCTGCAGCAGCATGCAGTGAATGCATTGACCCCGGTACGTACTCCTCTATCTGTTATCACCTCTCTCAGGGAAACTCTGCAGCAGCATTCAGTGAATGCATTGACCCCGGTACGTTGACCCCGGTACGTTGACCCCGGTACGTTGACCCCGGTACGTTGACCCCGGTACGTTGACCCCGGTACGTTGACCCCGGTACGTACTCCTCTATCTGTTATCACCTCTCTCAGGGAAACTCTGCAGCAGCATGCAGTGAATGCATTGACCCCGGTACGTACTCCTCTATCTGTTATCACCTCTCTCAGGGAAACTCTGCAGCAGCATTCAGTGAATGCATTGACCCCGGTACGTACTCCTCTATCTGTTATCACCTCTCTCAGGGAAACTCTGCAGCAGCATTCAGTGAATGCATTGACCCCGGTACGTACTCCTCTATCTGTTATCACCTCTCTCAGGGAAACTCTGCAGCAGCATTCAGTGAATGCATTGACCCCGGTACGTACTCCTCTATCTGTTATCACCTCTCTCAGGGAAACTCTGCAGCAGCATTCAGTGAATGCATTGACCCCGGTACGTACTCCTCTATCTGTTATCACCTCTCTCAGGGAAACTCTGCAGCAGCATGCAGTGAATGCATTGACCCCGGTACGTACTCCTCTATCTGTTATCACCTCTCTCAGGGAAACTCTGCAGCAGCATGCAGTGAATGCATTGACCCCGGTACGTACTCCTCTATCTGTTATCACCTCTCTCAGGGAAACTCTGCAGCAGCATGCAGTGAATGCATTGACCCCGGTACGTTGACCCCGGTACGTACTCCTCTATCTGTTATCACCTCTCTCAGGGAAACTCTGCAGCAGCATGCAGTGAATGCATTGACCCCGGTACGTACTCCTCTATCTGTTATCACCTCTCTCAGGGAAACTCTGCAGCAGCATGCAGTGAATGCATTGACCCCGGTACGTACTCCTCTATCTGTTATCACCTCTCTCAGGGAAACTCTGCAGCAGCATTCAGTGAATGCATTGACCCCGGTACGTACTCCTCTATCTGTTATCACCTCTCTCAGGGAAACTCTGCAGCAGCATTCAGTGAATGCATTGACCCCGGTACGTACTCCTCTATCTGTTATCACCTCTCTCAGGGAAACTCTGCAGCAGCATGCAGTGAATGCATTGACCCCGGTACGTACTCCTCTATCTGTTATCACCTCTCTCAGGGAAACTCTGCAGCAGCATGCAGTGAATGCATTGACCCCGGTACGTTGACCCCGGTACGTTGACCCCGGTACGTTGACCCCGGTACGTACTCCTCTATCTGTTATCACCTCTCTCAGGGAAACTCTGCAGCAGCATGCAGTGAATGCATTGACCCCGGTACGTACTCCTCTATCTGTTATCACCTCTCTCAGGGAAACTCTGCAGCAGCATGCAGTGAATGCATTGACCCCGGTACGTACTCCTCTATCTGTTATCACCTCTCTCAGGGAAACTCTGCAGCAGCATTCAGTGAATGCATTGACCCCGGTACGTTGACCCCGGTACGTTGACCCCGGTACGTTGACCCCGGTACGTTGACCCCGGTACGTTGACCCCGGTACGTTGACCCCGGTACGTTGACCCCGGTACGTTGACCCCGGTACGTACTCCTCTATCTGTTATCACCTCTCTCAGGGAAACTCTGCAGCAGCATGCAGTGAATGCATTGACCCCGGTACGTACTCCTCTATCTGTTATCACCTCTCTCAGGGAAACTCTGCAGCAGCATTCAGTGAATGCATTGACCCCGGTAAGTTGACCCCGGTACGTTGACCCCGGTACGTTGACCCCGGTACGTTGACCCCGGTACGTTGACCCCGGTACGTTGACCCCGGTACGTTGACCCCGGTACGTACTCCTCTATCTGTTATCACCTCTCTCAGGGAAACTCTGCAGCAGCATGCAGTGAATGCATTGACCCCGGTACGTACTCCTCTATCTGTTATCACCTCTCTCAGGGAAACTCTGCAGCAGCATGCAGTGAATGCATTGACCCCGGTACGTACTCCTCTATCTGTTATCACCTCTCTCAGGGAAACTCTGCAGCAGCATGCAGTGAATGCATTGACCCCGGTACGTACTCCTCTATCTGTTATCACCTCTCTCAGGGAAACTCTGCAGCAGCATTCAGTGAATGCATTGACCCCGGTACGTACTCCTCTATCTGTTATCACCTCTCTCAGGGAAACTCTGCAGCAGCATGCAGTGAATGCATTGACCCCGGTACGTACTCCTCTATCTGTTATCACCTCTCTCAGGGAAACTCTGCAGCAGCATGCAGTGAATGCATTGACCCCGGTACGTACTCCTCTATCTGTTATCACCTCTCTCAGGGAAACTCTGCAGCAGCATTCAGTGAATGCATTGACCCCGGTACGTACTCCTCTATCTGTTATCACCTCTCTCAGGGAAACTCTTCAGCAGCATTCAGTGAATGCATTGACCCCGGTACGTACTCCTCTATCTGTTATCACCTCTCTCAGGGAAACTCTGCAGCAGCATTCAGTGAATGCATTGACCCCGGTACGTACTCCTCTATCTGTTATCACCTCTCTCAGGGAAACTCTGCAGCAGCATGCAGTGAATGCATTGACCCCGGTACGTACTCCTCTATCTGTTATCACCTCTCTCAGGGAAACTCTGCAGCAGCATGCAGTGAATGCATTGACCCCGGTACGTTGACCCCGGTACGTACTCCTCTATCTGTTATCACCTCTCTCAGGGAAACTCTGCAGCAGCATGCAGTGAATGCATTGACCCCGGTACGTACTCCTCTATCTGTTATCACCTCTCTCAGGGAAACTCTGCAGCAGCATGCAGTGAATGCATTGACCCCGGTACGTACTCCTCTATCTGTTATCACCTCTCTCAGGGAAACTCTGCAGCAGCATGCAGTGAATGCATTGACCCCGGTACGTACTCCTCTATCTGTTATCACCTCTCTCAGGGAAACTCTGCAGCAGCATGCAGTGAATGCATTGACCCCGGTACGTACTCCTCTATCTGTTATCACCTCTCTCAGGGAAACTCTGCAGCAGCATGCAGAGATCAGGGCGAGGCTGATATAACTCCTTCTTCCTAGAGGTGGTGTCCCTCTTCTGCCTGTCTGACGGGGAGAGTCCCAGAGAGGTAGTGTCCCTCTTCTGCCTGTCTGACAGGGAGAGTCCCAGAGATCAGGGCGAGGCTGATATAACTCCTTCTTCCTAGAGGTGGTGTCCCTCTTCCTCCTGTCTGACGGGGAGAGCCCCAGAGATCAGGGCGAGGCGGATGTAACTCCTTCTTCCTAGAGGTAGTGTCCCTCTTCTGCCTGTCTGACGGGGAGAGCCCCAGAGAGGTAGTGTCCCTCTTCTGCCTGTCTGACAGGGAGAGTCCCAGAGATCAGGGCGAGGCGGATGTAACTCCTTCTTCCTAGAGGTAGTGTCCCTCTTCTGCCTGTCTGACGGGGAGAGTCCCAGAGATCAGGGCGAGGCGGATGTAACTCCTTCTTCCTAGAGGTAGTGTCCCTCTTCTGCCTGTCTGACGGGGAGAGCCCCAGAGAGGTAGTGTCCCTCTTCTGCCTGTCTGACAGGGAGAGTCCCAGAGATCAGGGCGAGGCGGATGTAACTCCTTCTTCCTAGAGGTAGTGTCCCTCTTCTGCCTGTCTGACAGGGAGAGTCCCAGAGATCAGGGCGAGGCTGATGTAACTCCTTCTTCCTAAAGGTAGTGTCCCTCTTCTGCCTGTCTGACAGGGAGAGTCCCAGAGAGGTAGTGTCCCTCTTCTGCCTGTCTGACAGGGAGAGTCCCAGAGATCAGGGCGAGGCTGATGTAACTCCTTCTTCCTAGAGGTAGTGTCCCTCTTCTGCCTGTCTGACAGGGAGAGTCCCAGAGATCAGGGCGAGGCTGATGTAACTCCTTCTTCCTAGAGGTAGTGTCCCTCTTCTGCCTGTCTGACGGGGAGAGTCCCAGAGATCAGGGCGAGGCGGATCTAACTCCTTCTTCCTAGAGGTAGTGTCCCTCTTCTGCCTGTCTGACAGGGAGAGTCCCAGAGATCAGGGCGAGGCAGATGTAACTCCTTCTTCCTAGAGGTAGTGTCCCTCTTCTGCCTGTCTGACACGGACAGCTCCAGAGAGGTGGTGTCCCTCTTCTGCCTGTCTGACAGAGACAGCTCCAGAGAGGTGGTGTCCCTCTTCTGCCTGTCTGACGGGGAGAGCCCCAGAGAGGTGGTGTCCTTCTTCTGCCTGTCTGACGGGGAGAGCCCCAGAGAGGTGGTGTCCCTCTTCTGCCTGTCTGACGGGGAGAGCCCCAGAGAGGTAGTGTCCTTCTTCTGCCTGTCTGACAGGGAGAGCCCCAGAGAGGGCATCGTAGAGCTGCTCTTCTCCCTACACATCTCTGCACAGGGTGAGCCCCAGAGAGGGCATCGTAGAGCTGCTCTTCTCCCTACACATCTCTGCACAGGGTGAGTGCACTGGAGGAGATGGGAAGCCATTATGAGTGGTACCGTGGCCACAATGTAGCGGCTGGAGCCAATTGACATATTAAAACAAACATTAAATCTACATGTTGTCATTTTGTATGCCTGCCAGTTTCAGAGTTATTGAAGGGAATGTGTACAGGACCAGAGAGCTCACTCCCTTCCTGACTGACGACAGTCCTGACGTCCTCTCTGTGCTACCTAAACTCCTGCTGCAAAAGATGCATAGGCACTTTACAGTGTACATACTACACACACATTTACAGTGTACATACTCCACACACACACACATTTACAGTATACACACTCCACACACACACATTTACAGTATACATACTCCACACACAAACACACATCTCTCACATTGTCTTTCAAAGAGCTGGTCTTAGTCTGATTATATACAGTGCCTTCAGAAAATATTCAGACCCCTTGACTTTTTCCACATTTTGTTACATTACAGCCTTGTTCTAAAATGGATGAAGTTGTTCCCCCCTCATCAATTTACACACAATACCCCATAATGACAAGCAAAAACAGTTTTTAAAAAATGTTATCAAAAACAATTATGAAATATCACATTTACGTAAGTATTCAGACACTTTACTCAGTACTTTGTCGAAGCTGCTTTGGCAGCGTCTTCTTGGGTATGATGCTACAAGCTTAGCAAACCTATATTTGGGGAGTTTCTCCCATTCTTCTCTGCTGATCCTCTCAAGCTCTGTCAGGTTGGATGGGGAACGTTGATGCACAGCTAATTTCAGGTCTCTCCAGAGATGATCGATCAGGTTCAAGTCTGGGCACTGGCTGGGCCACTCAAGGACATTCAGAAACTTGTCCTGAAGCCACTCCTGCGTTGTCTTGACTGTGTGCTTGTCCTGTTGGAAGGTAAATCTTCTCTCCAGTCTGAGGTCCTGAGCACTCTGGGGCAGCTTTTCACCAAAGATCTCTCCGTACTTTGCTCCGTTCATCTTTCCCTCAATCCTGACTAGTCTCCCAGTCTCTACTGCTGAAAAACATCCCCACAGCATGATGCTGCCACCATCATGCTTCACCGTAGGGATGGTACTGGCCAGGTGATGAGTGCTGTCTGGTTTCCTCCAGACGTGACACTTGGCATTCAGGCCAAAGAGTTCAATCTTGGTTTCATGGTCTGAGAGTCCTTTAAGTGCCTTTTGGCAAAATCCAAGTGGGCTGTCATGTGCCTTTTACTAAGGAGTAGCTTCCGTCTGGCCGTAAAGGCCTGAACGGTGGAGTGCTGCAGAGATGGTTGTCCTTCTCGTAGGTTCTCCCATTTCCACAGAGGACCTCTGGAGCTCTGTCAAAGTGACCATCGGGTCACCTCCCTGACCAAGGCCCTTCTCCCCCGATTGCTCAGTTTGGTCGGGTGGCCACCTCCAGGAAGAGTCTTGGTGATTCCACATTTCTTCCATTTAAGAATGATGGAGGCCACTGTGTTCTTGAGGACCTTCAATGCTGCAGAAATGTTTTGGTAACCTTCCCTAGGTCTGTGCCTCGACACAATCCTGTCTCTGAGCTTCCCGGACAACTCCTTCGACCTCATGGCTTTGTTTTTGCTCTGACATGCACTGTCAACTATGGGACCTTATATAGACAGGTGTGTGCCTTTCCAAATCATGTCCATTCAATTAAATTTACCACAGGTGGACTCCAAACAAGTTGTAGAAACATCTCAAGGATGACCAATGGAAACAGAATGCACCTTAGCCCATTTGTGAGTCTCATAGCAAAGGGTCTGAATACTTATGTAAATAAGGTATTTATTTTTTTAATTTTTATAATACATTTCTAAAAGCCTGTTTTTGTTTTGTCATTATGGGGTATTGTGTGTAGATTGATGAGGAATTTGTTATTTTTAATCCATTTTAGAATAAGGCTGTAACGTGACAACATTTGTAAATGTCAAGGGGTCTGAATACTTTTCCGAATGCCCTGTATTTTTACGCCCTGGCCTTACGTGTAAATATTAGGTTTATGATAGCTTAATAAAAGCTTAGAAGTTGTTCCACTTGAACAATCCCACAAGGGTGTGCATCACCATGTCGTAGACTAGGAGTGGGAGGCTATTCACCAAAAAAGTGTTTTTCAACATTTTTCGCATAATTTATTACACCAACAACAAAAAAGGATCCTCCCTTGTCACATGTCTTTTGTGTTTACAGACTAAATGGGGTTTACTTCACACCCGTTGGGATTTTTGGTTTCGCTGTTGCATAAAAAAATGGTTGGATGGAAACCTGGATGGTGACAATCTATCAACATGGCATTAAATCATCTCATCTCCGGGTGACTTCTGTCACATTCAAAAGCTGTGATTAGAGGTAACGCTGAGTAAATACCTCAACGTCAAGTCAGATTCACGTTCAGTCCCTGAACAAATGATAGGAAACAGGTAGGTCTGCATACCAATGAAACAAAATATGTTCTCATGCTTTGAATTGTTCTACCTGCGTTGCTTAATTTATTTATTTGTATTTATTTTGCAACAGTATAATACACAGAAAGTTGGTTTCATGTGAAAATAATAATACACACAGTGCTGTGAAAAAGTATTTGTCCCATTTCTCATTTTCTCAGCTTTTGCTTATCTTTGATACTGAATTTCATCAACCTAAACCTAATATTAGATAAAGGGAACCCGAGTGAACAAATAACACAACAATTGCATCATTAGTTAATTTATTTCATGAACAAAGTTATGCAACACCCAATTCCCCTGTGTGAAAAAGTAATTTCTTATTGAATAATAACTTTGTGCCACCTTTCAGCTGCAATGACTTAAACCAAACACATCCTGTAGTTGTCGATCAGTCTCTCACGTCGCTGTGGAGGAATTTTGGGCCACTCTTCCATGCAGAACTGCTTTAACCCAGCAACATTTGTGGGTTTTCAAGAATGAACTGTTCGTTTCAAGTCCTGCCACAACATCTCAATTGGAATTAGGGTCTGGACTTCGACTAGGTCATTCCAAAACTTCACATTTGTTGCTTTTGAGACATTTTCATGTAGTCTTGTGTGTTTTGGATCATTGTCTTACTTCATGACCCAGCTGTGCTTCAGCTCACAGACGGATGGCCTGACATTCTCCTGTAGAATTCTCTGATACAGAGCAGAATTCATGGTTCCTTCTATTAAGGCCAGTCATCCAGGTCCTGAGGCAGAAAAGCATCCCCAAACCATCACACTATGTGTGCATGCAATAGTCTCTTGGGTGTCTAGTGATTCAGGTTATGGACTCTATAGGCCACAGGTGTCAAACACAGACAACGGAGGGCCCGAGTAGTTGCAGGTTTTTGCTCCTTCCTTGTACTTGATTGATTAATTAAGGTCACTAATCAGTAAGGACCTCCACACACCTGGTTGTCTATGGCTTAGTTGAAAAATAAAAACTGAAACCTGCAGACACTTGGCCCTCCAAGGAATGGGTTTGACACCCCTCCCTATACGAGATTTAAATGATGGTAACGTTGTCGAGGGAACAAGCGGTGCTAAACGCAACCTTGCTGTTATCCCACACACAGTCTCTCTGAGGTTCATAATGCATGTCCCCTTTTTCTGCCCATGTTTAAAGTAATGAAATACAAAGAAAATGTATATTTTTTGTCAGATTCCTTAAATGTACTGAGAATGTTCCAAAGCCAAGCAACTATCCTGCACCGTTCCCAGAACGTTGTGGGAAGGTTGTATACAAAATAACCATAGAACAACCACGCTCTCACCAAGCTCTAAGAAACAAATGGTTCTCAGAACATTAGGTGCTAGCTGGGTATCCTGCACCGTTCCCAGAACGTTGTGGGAAGGTTGTATACAAAATAACCATAGAACAACCACGCTCTCACCAAGCTCTAAGAAACAAATGGTTCTCAGAACATTAGGTGCTAGCTGGGTATCCTGCACCGTTCCCAGAACGTTGTGGGAAGGTTGTATACAAAATAACCATAGAACAACCACGCTCTCACCAAGCTCTAAGAAACAAATGGTTCTCAGAACATTAGGTGCTAGCTGGGTATCCTGCACCGTTCCCACAACGTTGTGGGAAGGTTGTATACATAATAACCATAGAACAACCACGCTCTCACCAAGCTCTAAGAAACAAATGGTTCTCAGAACATTAGGTGCTAGCTGGGTATCCTGCACCGTTCCCACAACGTTGTGGGAAGGTTGTATACATAATAACCATAGAACAACCACGCTCTCACCAAGCTCTAAGAAACAAATGGTTCTCAGAACATTAGGTGCTAGCTGGGTATCCTGCACCGTTCCCAGAACGTTGTGGGAAGGTTGTATACAAAATAACCATAGGACAACCACGCTCTCGCCAAGCTCTAAGAAACAAATGGTTCTCAGAACATTAGGTGCTAGCTGGGACGACATTATGAACTTTATCCAGTACCAGGACCTTTTAGACAAAAACCTGGTTGACTCTGCCATGAGGCTGAAACTTGGCCGCAAGTGGATCTTTCAGCAAGACAATAACCACAAGCACACATCAAAATACACATACAATTGTTAATGGCCACAAAATCTACATTTTGCAATGGCTCTCAGTCTTCAGACTTGAAACCTGTTTGAATTGAAGAGTCCATGAGTGCAGACGAAGGAGATCAATGATCTGGAACAATTCTGTATGGAGGAATGGTCTACGATCCCTCCCAATGTGTTCTCCAATCTCATAAAACATTTTTGTAAAAGGCTCAGTGCAATTATCCTCTCAGGGTGAGGTATTGATGTCACCTTGTTCGTAATAATGGTCTGACCAAGACGCAGCTCGATATGAGTTGCACATACTTGAATATAAGTGAAACTTAACAAAACAATAAACGAACAAACCGTGACTCCTGAGGTGCTATGTGCACTAACTCCAAACCTAAACAATATCCCATAACCCACAGGTGGAAAAAATTCTACGTAAGTATGATCCCCAATTAGAGACAACGATAGCCAGCTGCCTCTAATTGGGAATCATACCAAAACCCCAACATAGAAAAAAGAACCTACAAATCCACATAGAAAATATAAACTAGACTAACCCCCAGTCACGCCCTGACCTACTCTACCATAGAAAATAAAGGCTCTCTATGGTCAGGAGGTGACACAAAAAGATATTGAATACAGGGGTGTCAATGATTTTGGCCCTTATTTTGGCCCTTATTAAACAAAATCTCTTTCTCTATTATAAAATAATATAATTTCCCATTTTTTGTTTGGATATCATATAACTCCGTACTTGAATTGTTTATTTTATACAGTAATTTTTGCTGATCTTTATCAAGGATGTCAATAATTTCGGAACCCCATCGTAGCTATGAGCTGCCTGTCAGAACTTAAACCTAAACATTTGCAATGCTAGCTGACTAGCCTATGTGTTCCCAGTGTAACCGCGGTGAAATGGCTGGCTAGTTCGCGGTGCAAGCTAGTAGTGTTTCAATCGGTAACATCACTCGATCTGAGACATTTTGAATTAGTTGTTTCCCTTCCCACTTTTGTGGAGAGATAGGTATAATGATGATCTGTGGGTGACTGTTGTCGATGTGTTCAGCGGGTGTGTAACGGTTTTCTAGGTGTGAAGGAGAGTCGGACCAAAATGCAGCGTGTAGATTGCGATCCATGTTTTAATGAACAAACGTAAAACACGAATCAAAATACAAACACTACAAAATAATAAACGTAATGAAAACCGAAACAGCCTAAACTGGTGCAAACTAACACTAAGGACAATCACCCACAAACACACAGTGAAACCCAGGCTACCTAAATATGGTTCCCAATCAGAGACAATGACTAACACCTGCCTCTGATTGAGAACCATATCAGGCCAGACATAGAAATAGACAAACAAGACATCCAACATAGAATGCCCACCCAGTTCACGTCCTGACCAACACTAAAACAAGGAAAACACACACGAACGATGGTCAGAACGTGACAGGGTGCCTGGTTCGAGCCCAGGCTGGTACAAGGAAGCAATGCTGTTACATATGTAGCTTGATAGCTACTGCTACATCATTGTCTAATTAATTTGTTTAGGCCAGGGCTGTTCAATGTCGATCATATAGGGTCAAAACCCTTCTGGTTTTCCATTTAATCAGGGACTCAAACCTGGGACACCGTTTGAGTGCAACTAACTGAACAGCTCTGGTTTATGCTATACACAACTCTGTTCATATGACCACAAGAGACAAAACTTTCCACTTCTCCATTTACTCCAATACATTATCTCCCGGTGCCGGTGATGTCAAACTCGGCGAAAACATCCGTCTCGAAGACAATTACTTGAATCATTCAATGAATATTTTGGGGACAAAAGTGATAACGAAAGTCTCTTATTTGGAATTTTCAAATTTGACTTCTCGCCGTCTATGAGAATTGTCTTTCTGGACCAGACTTTAGATAAACTGTAATACTAAAGCTGTCCTCTGAGTCCAGTCGAAAGCATGCTTCCAGACCGGAACCCTGGGGCCTTGGCTGGTAGAGGTGTAGAATGATTGGGAGTGAATGCGAGGCTTTGCTGCTTAGACTTCCCCTCCTGAATCATGCTAGGTACTCAGCATTTTCCGGTGTGAGGTAAGGTGAAACTTCACATTTAAGACTTGTGTTTATAAGCAGTGCACAAATTCTTGTGTCAATGCACAACCTGATCGTATAACCCTGGTATTAAAGACAATCATGTTTTAACGTGGTGAGTCAAAAACATACAGTCATATTCACACAGACGTCATCGATCATCAGTCAGTAATCCAGGGTAGCTGTATTTCTGGTTCAGTGAGGTATTGCATGTCAAGGTGATGTCCTTGGTTGAACGTTAAGATGCATAACAAGCATTGTTAAAAGTGTTCTGTTGGTTCTCAGCACACAGTCACTTCAATTAGATGGAACTTTTAAGTACATCTTTTTTAATTAACAATACTTGTGCATTGAAACTATGCTTTCAGTAAACCTAAACTTACCAGTTGTTCTGTGTGTGCTGAGAGATCAATTCGACAAACAAACAGTGGGTGTATGACTTCTGGAATTTAATTGAAACTAGGCTTTCATTTGATCTGTACATTCCATTAAATACTAGTTCTTTGGATATCATTTGTTTTTATTTTGTGAATTAAACATTTAAACATGTTCCCCTAAAACAAGACAACATTCAAACCTAGTTAATGACGAGGTGTTAGAAATTGTACATAACCATTGTTTTTCAGCTGGCATCCCGGCCGTTGCCCTTAAGTCTACCTAAGTGTCTTTTGCATGCTGGCTACTGTGTGAAGCTTTCTCTTGTCTCTATCACCCATGGTTGTCTATTGTGAATGTAGGGCAGAGATTCAAGCTGTATTTAGAAGGGGAAAAATGCATTTGTTAAAGGTGCAATGCAAATACAATTTGATATGTTTTTATGTTAGTTGCTAGAGGATTAATCAGGTGTGATTTAGATCCTTATAGAGACAACGTCTTTTTACTGTTGTTTTATTTCTTTACTTACACGCGCACGCACACGCACACACACACGCACACGCACGCACACATACGCACACACACACACACACGCACGCACACATACGCACACATACGCACGCACACACACACACACACACACACACACCTATTTTTTTCTCGCACTATTGGTTAGAACCTGTAAGTAAGCATTTGACTGTAAGGTCTACTACACCTGTTGTATTCGGGGCACGTGACAAATGTGACTTTGATTTGACAACGTTGGAGCTTTACTGAACATTTTCTTTTGATAGCATGGCTAAATCTTAAAAATGCTCCGGGGACGGGGTGTGAAGTTAGTAGCAAGGTACAGCCTCATGATGAGCCAATCTTCTGGTTTCATTTCTCAGGGGAATTGAACCCATGTATACGTCAGCATTGGTCACGCATCGTGTACCGTCTAATCCATCGTTCTTTCTTTTGTCAAAGCTGTCATCCAAGAAGATCAAGATTCTTAACACGAACAAAACAATGTATTGTTTGTCATCGTAGATACATTTCCACCTTATCTACCTGGCTGTAGTACTGTACATACGGTTTCAGAGATGATTTGTGACGTGCAAAGGATACAGCCAGTGTAAAACCTTAGCTCTATCCCTTCCATGTAGTACAGGGTCAGTGCCAGTACCATAGGTACAATGTGCAGGGAGACTGGAGTGCCTGAACCGTATGTACAGTTGAAGTCGGAAGTTTACATACACCTTAGCCAAATACATTTAAACTCAGTTTTCACAATCTGTGACATTTCATCCAAGTAAAAACTCCCTGTCTTTGGTCAGTTAGGATCACCACTTTATTTTAAGAATGTGAAATGTCTGAATAATAGTAGAGAGAATTATTTATTTCAGCTTTTATTTCTTGCATCACATTCCCATTGGGTCAGACGTTTACATACACTCAATTAGTATTTAGAAGCATTGCCTTTAAATTGTTTAACTTGGGTCAAACGTTTTGGGTAGCCTTCCACAAGCTTCCTACGATAAGTTGTGTGAATTTTGGCCCATTCCTCCTGACAGAGCTGGTGTAACTGAGTCAGGATTGTAGGCCTCCTTGCTCGCACATGCTTTTTCAGTTGTGTCCACACATTTTCAAAAGGATTGAGGTCAGGGCTTTGTGATGGCCACTCCAATACCATGACTTTGTTGTCCTTAAGCCATTTTGCCACAACTTTGGAAGTATGCTTGGGGTCATTGTCCATGTGGAAGACCCATTTGTGACCAAGCTTTAACTTCTTGACTGATGTCTTGAGATGTTGCTTCAATATATCCACATCATTTTCCTACCTCATGATGCCATCTATTTTATGAAGTGCACCAGTCCCTCATGCAGCAAAGCACCCCCACAACATGATTCTTCCACCCCCGTGCTTCACGGTTGGGATGGTGTTCTTCGGCCTGCAAGCATCCCCCTTTTCCTCCAAACATAACGATGGGAAGCTTGTGGAAGGCTACCCGAAACGTTTGACCCAAGTTAAACAATTTTAAAGGCAATGCTGCCAAATACTAATTGAGTGCAATCCGAAAGAAGGAGACGACTCCTGAACAGCTAAACAGTGGCTGCCCACCCTCACCCACAGACTATATACACTGTCTATCTGCACGGACTCTATGCACATTCACAGGTGTCTACCCACACATTCACACTCATCTACACGGACACTCTTAAACACACACACTTACTGACGCCAACATACAGTTGAAGTCAGAAGTTTACATACATCATACAGCTCCATTTTTCACAATTCCTGACATTTAATCTTCGTAAAAATTCCCTGTCTTAGGCCAGTTAGGATAACCACTATATTTTAAATGTCAGAATAATAGTAGAGAGAATGATTTATTTCGTATTTTATTTATTTCATCACATTCCCAGTGGGTCAGAAGTTTTCATAGGGTTGGCATCCAATTGTTAAGGTACAACACACCCTTTATATAGCACTCTTTTGTTATCAGTTACTAGGTAGTATTGTTTGTTTCTATAACATACGCGGTTCTTGTTTTGTGTTGTTCCTGTTTCATTGCACCTGCTTCCCGACTCCCTGAATATATGTTAAAAATAATGACAAAGCAAAAACAGGTTTTTGACTTTTCTGCAAATGTATTTAAAAAAATAAAAACGGAAATTTCACATAAATGAGTTGTATGGAGTACATCTAGCTGAAATGACTACAGTAAAGCCTGCAAAAACACTACAGTGAATACTATAGTATGTTTTATAGTATGCTATAGTATGTTTTTATAGTATGCTATGGTATTTTATTATAGTATGCTATAGTATTTTTTTATAGTATGCTTAGTCTTTTTTTATAGTATGCTTAGTCTTTTTTTATAGTATGCTATAGTATTTTATTAAAGTATGCTATAGTATTTTTTTTATAGTATGCTTCGTCTTTTTTATAGTATGCTTAGTCTTTTTTTATAGTATGCTTAGTCTTTTTTTATAGTATGCTTAGTCTTTTTTTAAAGTATGCTATAGTATTTTATTAAAGTATGCTATAGTATTTTATTAAAGTATGCTATAGTCTTTTTTTATAGTATGCTATAGTATTTTATTAAAGTATGCTATAGTATTTTATTAAAGTATGCTATAGTATTTTATTAAAGTATGCTATAGTATTTTATTAAAGTATGCTATAGTATTTTTCATGTGGGTTGTTTGGGGAAACGTGTCTCGTTCTCGAATCAAACTAAGAAACCCCTTGGTGTCTAACCTCCATCCATTTATCTTGCCGTAGTCCCCATGTCGTTTTGTCCCATAAACAGTAGACATGTAGAGTGAAATGTGGAGCTTTATAGTTATGTGATGACAACACGTTGCCAGCATACTGTTTCAGTATGATATGTTAGATAAAAGAATAAAGACAGACAACAATGTCAAGTTCAATAGCCTTGTTCAAGCATTGTACAAGTGCCTACACACGGAGTCCTGGGAACAGCCCAGCTAGTCGATTACCTATCAACTAGACTCCGTGACACATACCTTCAAAAATAGTAAACAACAACGCCGTTTCCATCACCATTTTTCACAAAGTTGACGAAAAAGAAATTCACCATGTCCAACAGATCAATCGTTTTTTTTGTCGAACTAGTACATTTCTCAGAGATCTGACATTCCCACGACATATGTCGCATTCATTTTTAGTGACATTGCTTTTATCAAATGAACCTGGGTCAACGGGAACCTGCCTACTGACTTCTGAATGTCGTAGCTCAGCCTCTGAATGGCAAAGCGACAAATCAAAATGCATCAGGGTCGAGCCTTTCTTGTTTATTTTTGATGTTCATTCTTAGCCTTAAAGCGTAACAAATAAAATAAAAAATTGTATGTCACACGCACCGAATACAACAGGTTTAAACCTTACAGTGAAATGCCTAGTTTACAAGCCCTTTAACCAACAATGCTTTTTAAAGAAAAATAAGAGTTAAGAAAATGTTTACTAAATAAACTAAAGTAAACAATACAAGAGCAACAATAAAATAATAATAAGGACAGGGGTACCGATTCAGTGTGCGGGGGTACAGGTTAGTCGAGGTAATTTAGGTAATACTGTACATGTAGGTAGGGGTAAAGTGACTATGCATAGATAAAAATAAAAAATAAATAGCGAGTAGCAGCATCGTAAAAAGGGGGAGGGGGTTAAATGCAAATAGTCCGGGTAACCATCTGATTAGCTGTGCTGCAGTCTCGGCCTGGGGGGAGGAAGCTGTTTACAAGTCTTCTGTACCTGAACGTGGTTGCTGCGGTTACAAGCGAACATGCTGATCCTTTGTCCTCCCACACCTCTAAATTTACCTCTTGTTAGGCAACAGCTGTGTTTCAGTTTGTATTCTGGTTAACACAAATAATCTTCAACATGCTCTACGAGAGCCACTGTCACGCATCATGTAACGTCTAATCCATCGTTCTTCTTTTTTCCCCAAAGCTGGTATCCAAGAATGTCAAGATTCTTATTAACATGAACAAACAATGAATACAGTATATATACATGTAAAGTGGGTAAAACATTACGTTAAAAAAAATGTTTAAGTGACCAGTGTTCAATGACTAGAATACAGTATACACGTACTGTATATGACTAAGAACAATATAGTACAAACAATTAGATGTACTGCAGCCAGGTAAATAAGGTGTAAATGTAGCTACGATGACTAAGAAGACATTGTTTGTTCATGTTAAGAATCTTGACATTCATGGATGACAGCTATGACAAAAAAAAACAATAATAATGGATTGCACTGCATTGTTGAAGACAATGCAAACATTTCCCTCTGCCTTGTGCACCTGACCAATACACTTTGATTTTATATACACTCAACACCATATGTAGTTGTATAGTGAAGCTAAGATGTTTATTTTGCCTCTATACTCCAGCATGTTTTATTTAATTTAAGAACAAATGTTTTAAATGAAGCGACCGTAGAGAATGTAAGCTTTTATTTTAGTGTATTTTCTAGAGGTGGGCACCAATATTGATATTCTTAGGATATTGAAAGCCACCCTTTGCCTCGATGACAGCTTTGCACACTCTTGGCATTCTCTCAACCAGCTTCGTGAGGTAGTCACCTGGAATACATTTCAATTTAACAGGTGTGCCTTGTTCAAAGTTAATTTGCGGAATTTCTTTCCTTCCTAATGCGTTTTAGCCAATCAGTTGGGTTGTGACAAGGTAGCGGTGGTATACAGAAAATAGCCCTATTTGATAAAAGATCAAGTCCATATTATGGAAAGAACAGCTCAAATAGGCAAGGATAAATGACAGTCCATCATTACTTTAAGACATGAAGGTCAGTCAAGAACTTTGAACTTTGCAAAAACCATCAGGGGCTATATTGAAACTGCCTCTCATGAGGACCGCCACAGGACAGGAAGACCCAGAGTTACCTCTGCTGCATAAGACAAGTTCATTAGAGTTAACTGCACCTCAGATTTCAGCCCAAATAAATGCTTCACAGAGTTCAAGTAACAGACACATCTCAACATCAACTGTTCAGAGGAGACTGTGTGAATCAGTGCTTCATGGTCGAATTGCTACAAAAAAAAAACAATAATAAGAAGAGACTTGCTTGGGCCAAGAAACAAGAGCAATGGACATTAGACCGGTGGAAATCTGTCCTTTGGTCTGATGAGTCCAAATTTGAGATTTTTGATTCCAACTACCGTGTCTTTGTGAGACAGAGTAGGTGAACAGATAATCTCTGCATGTGTGGTTCCCACCGTGAAGCATGGAGGAGGAGGGGTGATGGTGTGGGGGTGCTTTGCTGGTGACACTGTCTGGGATTTATTTAGAATTCAAGGCACACTTAACCAGCATGTCTACCTCAGCATTCACTTAGTGGGGGAAATCATTTGTTTTTCAACAGGACAATGACCCAACACAGCTCCAGGCTGTGTAAGGGCTATTTGACCAAGAAGGAGAGTGATGGAGTACTGCATCAGATGACCTGACCTCCACAATCCCCCCAACCTCAACCCATTTGAGATGGTTTGGGATGAGTTGGACCGCAGACTGAAGTTAAAGCATCCAACAAGTGCTCAGCATATGTGGGAACTCCTTCAAGACTGTTGGAAAAGCATTCCACGTGAAGCTGGTTGAGAGAATGCAAAGAGTGTCAAAGCTGTCATCAAGGCAACGGTTGGCTAGTTTGAAGAATCTAAAATACTTTTTGATTTGTTTAACACCTTTTTGGTTACTACACAATTCCATATGTGTTATTTCATATTGTGATGCCTTCACTATTATTCTACAATGTAGAAAATAGAAAACAATTAAGAAAAACCTTTGAGTAAGTAGGTGTGTCCAAACGTTTGACTGGTACTGTATGTGAGCAAGACATTTCAAGATATTGGTTTGTTCTTCCAATTAATCTACACTATTCTGCATTTAAAAAATGCATTACATTACTGCATGTACAAAACCCTCTCACAGACCCTTAACTTAGCATACACTCTTCAGGGAAAAAAGGTGCTATCTAGAATTCTAGAATCTAAACGTGTTCTTCGGCTGTCCCCATAGGAGATCTCTTTGAAGAACCCTTTTGGGTTCCATGTAGAACCCTTTCCGCAGAGCACTCTACATGTAACTAAAAAAATGGTTCTATCTGGAACCAAAAAGGGTTGTACCTAGACCCCAAATAGTGTTCTCATATGGGGACATTCGAAGAACCATTTTTGAACCTTTTTTTCTAAAGAGTGTACCTAATTGCCCTGCCGATGGCCCATCAACAGTGGAAAATGTATTCAAACCGGTTTGGTAGGTATTTGCTACCAGAACATTCAGAGACTTACTGTATGCCTAATTCCAACTGACTGGATAAAGGAAAGAACCAGAGAAACAGGTTAGCTATTCGTGTGAGTGGACTTGTCACAATGACAGTAGATGTCCTTGAGATTATTCATTGATGTCATTGTCAATGCCCCCATTGTCTACAGTATATAAGAGTATAGCGCCAGCCCAACAGAACTACACAGAAGAAAGGGTGAATGCACAGAAACAGGTGAGCTCGTCTAACATATTTGTGAATGAAGCCAGTTTTGAAGAAGGGGATAATGATATTCGTGGGTATGACGATAATGATAATCGTGTTTGCTCCTAGATTTGAGCAGAAAAGGAGCTTCTGACAATGGGGAGTCAAAGGACGCTTTCCGTGTTGCTTCTGTTGATGATGGGTAAGTACTTTATCCACTTTGTTTGATGATGATTGTGCTACTATTTTACATGTGAATTTCATTTGGCTGACCTTGATTCCACCCTGTTGTTTCTCAAGGTATGGTGACCACTGCTCTTCCTGGTGAGTTTACATCGTGTCCAATTCCACTTTTCAACTCTGACCGAATTATAGAAGACTTGAAACCCTCATGTGATACTTACAGATAACAGGAAACAAGCAGAGATCAGATCACTTCGTAGTGAATGAACTAGCACAGATAAATCAATGTACTTCTTTATTCTACAGAAAGATTGCATGGGAATGCACACTTAAATTAAATTAATATTGCCACAATATCACTCGAGATGATCTGTGATTCTGAATGAAAGATTTTAAAACACAACTGTTTTCATAGTGTTTTAGTGTAATTTCTACACACATTCCATGCATTGTTTAATTTAGTAAATTAGCTAATAATTATCTACTTTGTTGTTGGTTAAAACCTTAGATGATGCACCTTAGATGATGTCAAGTGTTTGAATCGCTCTAGAAGTATTGTCTTCAGTAAATACAATATATACAGTACCTTGCGAAAGTATTCGGCCCCCTTGAACTTTGCGACCTTTTGCCACATTTCAGGCTTCAAACATAAAGATATAAAACTGTATTTTTTTGTGAAGAATCAACAACAAGTGGGACACAATCATGAAGTGGAACGACATTTATTGGATATTTCAAACTTTTTAAACAAATCAAAAACTGAAAAATTGGGCGTGCAAAATTATTCAGCCCCTTTACTTTCAGTGCAGCAAACTCTCTCCAGAAGTTCAGTGAGGATCTCTGAATGATCCAATGTTGACCTAAATGACTAATGATGATAAATACAATCCACCTGTGTGTAATCAAGTCTCCGTATAAATGCACCTGCACTGTGATAGTCTCAGAGGTCCGTTAAAAGCGCAGAGAGCATCATGAAGAACAAGGAACACACCAGGCAGGTCCGAGATACTATTGTGAAGAAGTTTAAAGCCGGATTTGGATACAAACAGATTTCCCAAGCTTTAAACATCCCAAGGAGCACTGTGCAAGCGATAATATTGAAATGGAAGGGGTATCAGACCACTGCAAATCTACCAAGACCTGGCCGTCCCTCTAAACCTTCAGCTCATACAAGGAGAAGACTGATCAGAGATGCAGCCAAGAGGCCCATGATCACTCTGGATGAACTGCAGAGATCTACAGCTGAGGTGGGAGACTCTGTCCATAGGACAACAATCAGTTGTATATTGCACAAATCTGGCCTTTATGGAAGAGTGGCAAGAAGAAAGCCATTTCTTAAAGATATCCATAAAAAGTGTCGCTTAAAGTTTGCCACAAGCCACCTGGGAGACACACCAAACATGTGGAAGAAGGTGCTCTGGTCAGATGAAACCAAAATTGAACTTTTTGGCAACAATGCAAAACGTTATGTTTGGCGTAAAAGCAACACAGCTCATCACCCTGAACACACCATCCCCACTGTCAAACATGGTGGTGACAGCATCATGGTTTGGGCCTGCTTTTCTTCAGCAGGGACAGGGAAGGTGGTTAAAATTGATGGGAAGATGGATGGAGCCAAATACAGGACCATTCTGGAAGAAAACCTGATGGAGTCTGCAAAAGACCTGAAACTGGGACGGAGATTTGTCTTCCAACAAGACAATGATCCAAAACATAAAGCAAAATCTACAATGGAATGGTTCAAAAATAACCATATCCAGGTGTTAGAATGGCCAAGTCAAAGTCCAGACCTGAATCCAATCGAGAATCTGTGGAAAGAACTGAAAACTGCTGTTCACAAATGCTCTCCATCCAACCTCACTGAGCTCGAGCTGTTTTGCAAGGAGGAATGGGAAAAAATGTCAGTCTCTCGATGTGCAAAACTGATAGAGGCATACCCCAAGCGACTTACAGCTGTAATCGCAGCAAAAGGTGGCGCTACAAAGTATTAACTTAAGGGGGCTGAATAATTTTGCACGCCCAATATTTCAGTTTTTGATTTGTTAAAAAAGTTTGAAATGTCCAATAAATGTTGTTCCACTTCATGATTGTGTCCCACTTGTTGTTGATTCTTCACAAAAAAAATACAGTTTTATATCTTTATGTTTGAAGCCTGAAATGTGGCAAAAGGTCGCAAAGTTCAAGGGGGACGAATACTTTCGCAAGGCACTGTAGGTACTGAGTAGCCATGATTGCTAACATTAGCTAGCCCTAGTCAGATGACTTATAAACAGTGGTGGAAAAAGTACCCAATTGTAATACTTGAGTAAAAGTAAAGATACCTTAATAATAGACAATGACTAAAGTACAAGTGAAAGTGAAACCCAGTAAAATACTTGAGTAAAAGTCTAACAGTATTTGGTTTTAAATATACTTAAGTATCAAAAGTAAATGTAATTGCTAAAATATAAAAGTAAAAGTATCATGAATAATTTTCTGATATTATATTGAATCTTCTTAAGGATCCTCGCCTTTTTCTAAATTTTCGCCTAAAATGACATATCCAAATCTAACTGCCTGTAGCTCAGGCCCTGAAGCAGGGATATGCATTTTCTTGGTACCATTTGAAAGGAAACACTTTGTAGTTTGTGGAAATGTGAAAGGAATGTAGGAGAATTTAACACATTAGATCTGGTAAAAGATTATACAAAGAAAAATACAACCGTTCTTTTGTATTTTTTTTGTATCATCATCTTTGAAATGCAAGAGAAAGGCCAGGTGCAATTTAGATTTTGGCCACTAGATGGCAGCAGTGTGTGTGCAAAGTTTTAGACTGATCCAAATAGCCATTGCATTTATGTTTAAAAAATGTCGTATCAAGACTGCCCAAATGTGCCTAATTTGTTTATTAACCTCCTGGCTAGGTGATGAATTTTGAGTGGACCACGAGCAGAATGGTTTTGGGGGTGCTTAGCACATCCTCATTCAAACAACTAGCAAAAGTCTAAATTCTGAAACCCTGTTTTGTTATTGTGTAGCAGTCATAGTTTCTGTCTGGTTTAATAATTACGATCAAAATGTACATCTACCAGTGGTTGCTACATGGTACAACGCAACACATTACTCTTAAAATGTCACAAAATAACTTTAAAAATCAACTGGTGGTTGCCGCATGATACAACGTAACAAACAAGCGTTTAAAAAAAAAAGGAAATATCATATTTTGGGGCTACAGGGCTTTACAGGAAGTGCTCGTGCTTGGTTTTTAACCTCTTTGTCTATTCCTTCCAGCAACTACTACTATTGCAGACATCACTTCAACGGTTGGCTCTTCATCAGCCACTGGTGAGTTTACATTAAGTCCAATTAGGGATTTTTCAATCCACTTCTCAATCCTCTCTGACTGACTGAATTGTAACCATCTCTCATCTTAATCATATAGTATGTCATATACACTACCGTTCAAAAGTTTTGGGTCAATTAGAAATGTCCTCGTTTTTGAAAGAAAAGCACATTTTTTGTCCATTAAAATAACATCAAATTGATCAGAGATACAGTGTAGACATTGTTAATGTTGTAAATTACTATTCTAGTTGGAAAAGGCAGATTTTTTTAATGGAATATCTACATAGGCGTACAGAGGCCCATTATCAGCAAACAACACTCCTGTGTTCCAATGGCACGTTATGTTAGCTAATCCAAGTGAATCATTTTAAAAGGCTATCTGATCATTAGAAAACACTTTTGCTAGGATGTTATCACAGCTGAAAACTGTTGTTCTGGTTAAAGAAGCAATAAACCTGTCCTTCTTTAGACTAATTGGGCATTTGGAGCATCAGAATTTGTGGGTTCAATTACAGGCTCAAAATGGCCAGAAACAAAGAACTTTATTCTGAAACTCATCAGTCTATTTTTGTTCTGAGAAATTAAGGCTATTCCATGTGAAAATTTGCGTCCCTCTGCAACTGGATCTTCCTGACAGGTCACCCCTACCTAGGTGGTAAGGGTAGGTAACAACACATCTGCCACGTTGACCGTCAACACGGGGGCCCCTCAGGGGTGCATGCTTAGTCCCCTTATGTACTCCCAGTTCACTGCATGGCCGCGCCCGACACCAGCACCATCATCAAGTTTGCTGATGACACGACTGTGCTATAGGCCTGATCCCTGACAACGATGAGACAGCCTATAAATCAAATCAAATCAAATCAAATGTTATTTGTCACATACACATGGTTAGCAGATGTTAATGCGAGTGTAGCGAAATGCTTGTGCTTCTAGTTCCGACAATGCAGTAATAACCAACAAGTAATCTAGCTAACAATTCCAAAACTACTACCTTATAGACACAAGTGTAAGGGGATAAAGAATATGTACATAAAGATATATGAATGAGTGATGGTACAGAGCGGCATAGGCAAGATACAGTAGATGGTATTGAGTGCAGTATATACATATGAGATGAGTATGTAAACAAAGTGGCATAGTTAAAGTGGCTAGTGATACATGTATTACATAAAGATGCAGTAGATGATATAGAGTACAGTATATACATATACATATGGGATGAATAATGTAGGGTATGTAAACATTATATTAGGTAGCATTGTTTAAAGTGGCTAGTGATATATTTTACATCATTTCCCATCAATTCCCATTATTAAAGTGGCTGGAGTTGAGTCAGTGTGTTGGCAGCAGCCACTCAATGTTAGTGGTGGCTGTTTAACAGTCTGATGGCCTTGAGATAGAAGCTGTTTTTCAGTCTCTCGGTCCCAGCTTTGATGCACCTGTACTGACCTCGCCTTCTGGATGATAGTGGGGTGAACAGGCAGTGGCTCGGGTGGTTGTTGTCCTTGATGATCTTTATGGCCTTCCTGTGACATCGGGTGATGTAGGTGTCCTGCAGACCTCACTACCCTCTGGAGAGCCTTACGGTTGTGGGCGGAGCAGTTGCCGTACCAGGCGGTGATACAGCCCGACAGGATGCTCTCGATTGTGCATCTGTAGAAGTTTGTGAGTGCTTTTGGTGACAAGCCGAATTTCTTCAGCCTCCTGAGGTTGAAGAGGCGCTGCTGCGCCTTCTTCACGATGCTGTCTGTGTGGGTGGACCAATTCAGTCTGTCTGTGATGTGTACGCCGAGGAACTTAAAACGTACTACCCTCTCCACTACTGTTACATCGATGTGGATAGGGGGGCGTTCCCTCTGCTGTTTCCTGAAGTCCACAATCATCTCCTTAGTTTTGTTGACGTTGAGTGTGAGGTAGGGGAGGAGGTCAGTGACAAGGCACTGTGGTGCCATGACAACATCCTCTCCCTCAACGTCAGCCAGAGAAAGGAGCTGATCGTGGTCTACAGGTAATTAAGGGCCGAGCATGCCCCCTGGGCTTTAGTGGAGCGGGTCGAGAGCTTCAAGTTCTTCGGTGTCCCCGTCACTAAGGATGTATGTAACATGGTCCAGACACACCAAGACAGTCATGAAGAGGGCACAACAACAACTTTTCCTCCCCAGGAGACTGAAAAGATTTGGCATGTGTCCCCCCCAGATCCTCAAAAAGTTCTACAGCTGCAGCATTGAGAGCATCTTGACCGGTTGCATCACCGCCTGGTATGGCTAATGCTCGGCATCTGACCGTAAGGCCCTACAGAGGGTAGTGCATACGGCCCAGCACATCACTGGGGCCAAGCTTCCTGCCATCCAGGACCTAAATACTAGGCGTGTCTGAGGAAGGCCCTAAAACATTGGCAAAGACTCCAGCCACCCAAGTCATAGACTGTTCTCTCTGCTACCGCACGGCAAGCGGTACAGGAGTGCCAAGTCCAGGTCCAAAAGGTTCCTGAACAGCTTCTACCCCCTTGACAAAAGACTCCTGAACAATTAATGAAATGGCCACCCGGACTATTTACATTTTACACTGCTGCTACTCGCTGTTTATTATCTATCCATAGTCACTTTATCCCTACCTACATGTACAAATTACCTCGGCCAACCTTTACCCAGCACATTGACTCGGTACCGGTACCCCCTGTATATAGTCTCGTTATTGTTAATTTATTGTGTTATTTTTTGCATTTTTTAAAAACTTTTGTTCATTTAGAAATATTTTCTTAACTCTATTTATTGAATGGCATTGTTGGTTAAGGCCTTGTAAGTAAGCAGGTAGCCTAGTGGTTAGAGTATTGGGCCAGTAACCGAAAGGTTGCTGGATTGAATCCCTGAGCTGACAAGGTAAAAATCTGTTGTTCTGCCCCTGAACAAGGCAGTTAACCCCACTGTTCCCTGGTAGGCCGTCATTGTAAATACGAATTTGTTCTTAACTGACTTGCTGGTTAAATAAATTAAAAATTAAAAAGAAAATTCTCGGTAAGGTGAACCATTGTATTCGGTTAATGTGACAATAAAATTAGATTAGATTTGAATTGCCTCAAGGCTTAAAAATCCTTCTTTAACTGCTCTCCTCCCCTTCATCCACACTGATTGAAGTGGATTTAACAAGTGACATCAATATGGAATGAAAGCTTTCACATGGATTCACCTGGTCAGTCTATAGCATGTAAAAAGCAGGTGTTCCTAATGTTTTGTACACTCAGTGTATATAACATGTAATCTTGGTCTGGCTTTCCGGCAGAGTAGAGGCCTCGTTACTTATTGTATCCTTTCAAAGTTTGAAAATTGCACATTTATTCACAACAAAAGGGCAAAGGGGAATTGGGTAAAAAGGAAACCGTCCTCTAACCTCTAACCCTACATACTCTATATACCACTATCCCCAAACACCATAGTGGGTTCGGAACAAAAGCAGGTCAACGCTTTGGTCTTGGAGTCTTGAAATGCCATATGAACAGCACAAAAAGTTCACCTCTGGATACTCTGATCGAATTGACAGAACACAACTACTTCTTCACCACAAATGGATCGGCCAAAAGGCATGGATCCACGTTCTCCACGAATCATACTCACTTTTGTCAGGATCAAATTTCAAATTCACTATCCGTCATCTGCTCCGGGTTTTCAGGCGCGTAACATGCATTTTTCTCACCTTTACTTGACTCAAAGGAGAAAGTATATATTTCGCAGTCTGTTTGCATATTGCGCCCCACTTTTTGACTCACCTGAGCCCCAGACAAGAATTCCATCTGTGTGTGGGAATTCGGGAAACTCAGTAACGAGCCGCCCACTGTTGACATGCTTCCAAAATGACAAGCCCGGCCTGCGTGCCAGGTCGCCTCTTCCCGTGGTTTTCTGGCCTTAGGTCACATTTATAACATGTAATTGCATAACACAACAGATTAGATAAACTGGCATGACACACTCACTCACACATTCACAAAAACAGCTGTGAGCAAACCACTCCCCAAAATATTCTAATGAGCCACCGCCCCTTCAAAAGAGGAAATAATAATTTTCTGCAAAGTGCAAAGAACCTTTGAAAGGCTTAAAGGGTTCTTTGGATCAGTATGGTTCCACATAGAACCATCACCCTTCCTACAGAACCCTTGTGGAACCCTCCAAATGATAAACATGAGTTTCTGACATTGTATTTTCATCTAAAGTCAGTTTGGCTGAAATCCCGGTGCAGATACCACACTATAGATTTCCAATATAAATTGTTGATCTAATACCAATGGCAAATGTGGAGTATTTAATTCCAATAATCTCTATTTTTATGTTAGTGTGTGGCACCCCTCCACTCAACAACAAAATAGTGGGAGGAGAAAATGCCCCTGCAGGAAGTTGGCCCTGGCAGGCAAGTCTCCAAACTTCTGACGGACATGTTTGCGGTGGGTCCCTCGTCAACAAGGCGTGGGTGATGTCTGCAGCCCACTGCTTCTCTAGGTGAGTTAGCGTGAGATACAAGGGGACATAAAAGTTGTATTACAAATAAATAATTATGTCAGTTATTTGTGATGCAGCTGAGCGCAACTCTTGAAATAACTTTTCCAAAATGTAACTGTCTATTAATTCCATGTTAATCTTATATTTCATCACTTTGATCCATCTTAATTTAATTACATTTTTCGTTCCAACAAAGCTCAGACCCAAATGGTTGGAACGTTAGCCTTGGTCTACAGACCCTGGAGGGGATTAACCCCAACGAAGTGTCCAGAACTGTGGCTGAGATCATTATACATCCAGATTACAACGATTTAACAAAGGACAACGACATCGCTCTGCTCAGACTCTCCTCACCAGTCAACTTCACAAACTACATCCGACCCGTCTGTCTGGCAGCAAGTGATAGTGTTTTCAACAATGGTACTGATAGCTGGGTGACCGGCTGGGGCAACGTCAATGAAGGAGGTGAGGACACATTCATGATCCATTGTAGGAGATGTTGATGAGATGATGTTTTATGTGAAACAGTGCCCCCCAGTGGTCACAATGCAGGTGCACATGAATTTCTTCTTATTCTGATGGAAATTGACAACCTGATGAAAACTGTCATAAAGTTGTTACCTCCCATTTTTAATCTCCCATCACTTGTCTTCCTTTATTTCCTTCAGTTCCCCTCCCATCCCCCCAGGATCTGCAAGAAGTGGAGGTTTCAGTTGTGGGGAACAGACAGTGTGACTGCCTCAATGGGGCAGGCTCAATCACAGACAACATGCTCTGTGCTGGTGATCTGGCAGGGGGCAAGGACTCATGTCAGGTAAAGTTCACACTAACTCATCTTGTTCTACGACAGTGCCCAGTTTTTCAAAAGTTATCGATTCGGATTTTGGCAAGCGGACAGGATTAAATGCATAGAAATAGAATGAATAGAACGGGCGTCCCCATTCAGGTCAATGATACCTCTGTTCTACTCATTACATTTCTATGCTTTTTAATCCGATCAGATTGCAGAAATCTGATCTGATAAGTTTTGAAAAACTGGGCCCCGTTCCATTTAATTTCCTAGATCCTTCTTTTAATGACCTTGCTCCATCTTCTCAGGGTGACTCAGGAGGTCCAATGGTGATCCAACAGAACTCTGTCTGGGTCCAGTCTGGGGTTGTTAGTTGGGGTCAAGGCTGCGCTCGGCCCAATCTCCCTGGGATCTACACCAGAGTGTCCCGTTACCAGTCCTGGATCGACGGCCATATCAGGACCGACAAGCCAGGCTTTGTCCAATTTACCTCCAGTGGGGTAGATGCTGACAGCGATTACATATGTTCTGATGGCCCAACAACTACTGTCGACCCCAACCCCTACCCTTACCCCTACCCTTACCCCTACCCTTACCCCCACCCTTACCCCTACCCCTACGAATCCATTTTTGATCATGGGCACAGTTTGTTCAGCTCCCTTTATTTGCTGAGCACCTTGTTCATTCTGATGTTTCTTACCATTTAAATTCTTTCCGTGATGCAGTCAAGGGCAAGGTTGAATTGGCAGTCTGAGTGCAAGTGCTATTCGTTCGGGAGATGTATCTTTTAAAGTAATGGCTGGCGTGCTCTGGAAGAACGAGAGTTGGGAAGGAGATAGGATATGCAGCAATAGGCTATCTAGTATATTGTGTGTTCACTTTTCCCTGGGCACATCTTGCTGAGTGAGTGTTGTTTTCAATGGGCCTTACTGTTGTCTTGATTTATTTGTGAAGATGGATAACCTGAAATATATTTACTTATTTATTAAAGGGGCAGTATGGGATTCAAACAAACAGTGACCCTGACATTGTTTTGTAAAAAGCTTAGGGATAGAGGCTAAAGAAATGTATCTCTTAAATTCATAGACAGCGGTTTGGAAACAATGACTGTTTTTTACAATTACATTGTTTATAAAAAAGATATTAAAACAAGCTTATATTTTGGCTTGTGGTGAAGTAGGACAGCTCATGAGACATTTTAAGTTACATTCTTCAAGAATGAATGGCTATATATCATTAAAGAGGCACTTTAGTCTCATTTTCATCTCCTTTATCACGTTATTTATTTAACAAAAGGCACATCTCAAGTTCAAGTAAGTCATGACATGGCACAAGTGGGAGGGGCTTTTCCCCTTCTGTTCTCTATTGGTCGTCTAACCACTAATTTGCACAAAACATATATGTTATACCCTTAAGTGGGTGTACATTAATTGGGATAGATATTGTTTCAACAATAATTTTTTTAAATTTATTATTATTATTTTTTTAGCTGGAGTGTGTCTAATTTATAAATTAGAAAATGGGTGTACCATTCCCAGATTGCCCTTTTAATATTTGAGAAATGACAAATCCTTTTGCTATGAAAGTTGTATAATAATGAAAAATCAAATGTCTTTATGGAGCGGCCTGCAGTGGTCTTGTGGTTTAGTGCCACAGCCCGACTGGATAAGATCGTCTGCTAAATGACTGCCGTGTAAAACGTCTACTGTCTTTCTTGTCTCGTCTTCTATCTTTCCTATCAATTAAAAGCATGGTTAACACTATGCTTTAAATACACATTTTAACCTTTCCTAAAGAAGGCACCGCATTGTAAAACTTTGGTTGAAGTTTATTCATTAAAATGTTGTGAACACATATAGAGTGGGTTGATTCATTAAAATGTTGTGAACACATATAGAGTGGGTTTATTCTTTAAAATGTTGTGAACACATATAGAGTGGGTTTATTCATTAAAATGTTGTGAACACATATAGAGTGGGTTGATTCATTAAAACGTTGTGAACACATATAGAGTGGGTTTATTCATTAAAATGTTGTGAACACATATAGAGTGGGTTGATTCATTAAAATGTTGTGAACACATATAGAGTGGGTTGATTCATTAAAATGTTGTGAACACATATAGAGTGGGTTTATTCATTAAAATGTTGTGAACACATATAGAGTGGGTTTATTCATTAAAATGTTGTGAACACATATAGAGTGGGTTTATTCATTAAAATGTTGTGAACACATATAGAGTGGGTTTATTCATTAAAATGTTGTGAACACATATAGAGTGGGTTTCATTCATTAAAATGTTGTGAACACATATAGAGTGGGTTTATTCATTAAAATGTTGTGAACACATATAGAGTGGGTTTATTCATTAAAATGTTGTGAACACATATAGAGTGGGTTTATTCATTAAAATGTTGTGAACACATATAGAGTGGGTTTATTCATTAAAATGTTGTGAACACATATAGAGTGGGTTTATTCATTAAAATGTTGTGAACACATATAGAGTGTGCTACAAGCTTTACATATTAGCCACTATTAAGTAGTTTATAAGTGTGTGTATATATAAGTGTGTGTAATATATATATATACATATATATATATATATATATATATATATAAAAGTAGTAAATAAGGCCTTTATTATGCCGTATATCAATATATTCGACCTGAATTAAGGGTTCAATTATTAATAAATAATTCATGTGTTACTGGCCAGTCCTCAATAACATAATTCTAATTAGTATTATTGTTAGGCAGTAAATCAATATTATCTGGAGAATATAGATAATATTGATTTCAGCTTTTATATATGTATATATATGTACAGTTGAAGTCAGAAGTTTATATACAACTTAGCCGAACAGAGAGGGGGGAGTGTGGTGGGGTTACCTGTACCAGACAGGGGGAGACAGGCCAGGACATACGGGGAACAGAGAGGGGGGAGTGTGGTGGGGGTACCTGTACCAGACAGGGGGAGACAGGCCAGGACAGATGGGGAACAGAGAGGGGGGAGTGTGGTGGGGGTACCTGTACCAGACAGGGGGAGACAGGCCAGGACATACGGGGAACAGAGAGGGGGGAGTGTGGTGGGGGTACCTGTACCAGACAGGGGGAGACAGGCCAGGACAGACAGTAAACAGAGATGGGGGAGTGTGGTGGGGGTACCTGTACCAGACAGGGGGAGACAGGCCAGGGAGAGAGGGGGGAGTGTGGTGGGGGTACCTGTACCAGACAGGGGGAGACAGGCCAGGGAGAGAGGGAGGAGTGTGTGGGGGTACCTGTACCAGACAGGGGGAGACAGGCCAGGGAGAGAGGGGTGAGTGTGGTGGGGGTACCTGTATAGACAGGGGGAGACAGGCCAGGACATACGGGGAACAGAGAGGGGGGAGTGTGGTGGGGGTACCTGTACCAGACAGGGGGAGACAGGCCAGGACAGATGGGGAACAGAGAGGGGGGAGTGTGGTGGGGGTACCTGTACCAGACAGGGGGAGACAGGCCAGGACAGACGGGGAACAGAGAGGGGGGAGTGTGGTGAGGGTACCTGTACCAGACAGGGGGAGACAGGCCAGGACAGACGGGGAACAGAGAGGGGGGAGTGTGGTGGGGGTACCTGTACCAGACAGGGGGAGACAGGCCAGGGAGAGAGGGAGGAGTGTGGTGGGGGTACCTGTACCAGACAGGGGGAGACAGGCCAGGGAGAGAGGGGGGAGTGTGGTGGGGGTACCTGTACCAGACAGGGGGAGACAGGTCAGGACAGGTGGGGAACAGAGAGGGGAGAGTGTGGTGGGGGTACCTGTACCAGACAGGGGGAGACATGCCAGGACACACGGGGAACAGAGAGGGGAGAGTGTGGTGGGGGTACCTGTACCAGACAGGGGGAGACAGGCCAGGACAGACGGGGAACATAGAGGGGGGAGTGTGGTGGGGGTACCTGTACCAGACAGGGGGAGACAGGCCAGGACAGACGGGGAACAGAGAGGGGAGAGTGTGGTGGGGGTACCTGTACCAGACAGGGGGAGACAGGCCAGGACGGACAGTAAACAGATCGCCAGTTGGAATCCAAGCAGCAGGGCAGCAGAACGGCCACTTGTTGGGCCCAAAGGCTTCGACACCTCTCACTTCACACCTCCGTGCTCATTGAAGTTGTATCTGGTCTGTCCTAGCAAGCTCAGTTCCAGATTGGATGGTCTCCTCAGGTCTCTGCTGTTTGTTTGCTAGAGCAACCTCAATATAGCTTGGAAAAAGGAAAGCAGTAATCCCTCCAGTTCATTTTAGCCAAAATTAGGTTGTAGGTTTGGAGTTTTGATCTGGAGCTAAGGCCATGCTGTGTAGGGTAGCATCCTGCATATGTCCCTACCGAAATATCCAAGTTTATCTAACTCCAGATCTATCCTTTTGTAAAAAAAACATGTTGTAAAATGTGAGAGCTCACATGCAGCTGTGTCTCTCTCTGTGCTCCTCCCCATACTCCAAATACCTGACGATAGACACAAGGAAACACATTAGATGCGCAGGACAACAGTATGTTGATGGCTGTAGATTCGTGATACGTCTGTTAATTAGCATGGAAATAGCTGTGAATTAGCAGGGAGACAGTGTGACCATTACAGTTAGCGCATGCTAGGCAATTCGCTCTTACAGCAATAACATACAAAACCACTTCCCAGGATGCCCGTTAACAGGTACCGTACACATACAGTACCAGTCAAAAGATTGGAAATGATAAACTGACCCAAGATCAGCGTCTAGGGTTCAACTACACCCAAGTTCCCCTGTCTCGCTCTGCGTGGCCCTGCCTGCCTAATGTAGCCCCCTCCCTGCCTAATGCAGCCCCCTCCCGATATGCTGTAGGAGCTGCTGCAGACGAGAGCCCAGAGTGCTGCAGAGGTACAGACCTCGGCCCAGGAGGAGATGGAAACCCTGAGATCCCACAGCACCAAGGTGGGCCGCAAGAAACCCCCCCAAGACCCCCCCCCCCCCCCCCCCCCCGTAACCAGAGACCCACCTCCCCCTACAACAGGAACCTCATCTCGCCTACTGACTCTGACGCCAAGAACACAGGTCAATCTCTCCGAAGGCCTCTCATGACAACTTAGCCCATCAGTCATTCACGGGCGTAATGTAAATGAGTGTGAAGCAGATACACTGTAGCTGGGTTCCCCATTTCCTTTCTCCATTGCCAGTTAACATATCCTGACCCCTAAACACATATAGTTGCATATAGACATTGCGCTCATGAAAAAATGAACGTTGCGACTGACGTGGGTGACGTCACGAACCTGAGAGCGCTGTCGCCTGCACTGTCCAATCGCAGAGATTCTCAATGCTCACAGGTAACAAACCAAGGATTTGTTGATGATTCTAGCTCTATATACATTTAACAGATCATGCATGAGACCTGATCTTTGGAATAATGCCCATGTCTATGTCTCATTCTCAACATCTGTCTTACTAATCTGTATATTGTCTACAATTATATCCATATGGTTGTAATGTTATCAAAAACATTTATTCTCTGTATAACAGGATATTGTGCAGCAGTCTGTGAGTGTGGAGGACCAGTAACAGGGGGCGCTGTTGAGCAGAGCCCAGTCCATGACCACCCTGAACGACCTGATAGGGTAGAGCAACTCCAGTCCTCTAGGGCCTGATTTGGTGTCACACTTTCCCCCCCATCCCCAGCAAACACAGCTGATTAAACTAATGTCATTCTAAAACGAACATCATGATTAGATGTGATTATTGGAGTCAGGTGTGTTGGCTGGAGCTGGGGCAGACCTGTGGCACCAATCAGTCCCTCGAGGACTGGAGTTGCCTTCCACTGTCAGGTCATTCTGGGTGGTCATAGACCCCCCCCACCCCTGTATTATAGACATGCTGAACCTGCTAGAGGAGGAACCAGAGGCTGTCTGAACCCAAGAGCTGCCGCAAGAAGTACTCCTGGATAGACGAGGTGAGACAGCCCCCCCCACCCACACAGTTTTCTGAGGAAAATATATACATTTATTAATTTTCATTGTTGTACATAAGACTGTAAAAACACCAGGAAATCAGCTCCAAGTGATTTTAATTTCATCTGTTTCCAAGTATTTCCACACATAATAGAAAGAGCGTAATCAAAATGGAAACAAGGTTTGAAATGATCTTTTTTTTTCATAAAATATTATATCTGTTTCAAATGATTTGTAATTATATGTTCCTGCTCGGCCCGAGGCTGAATCCAGTTGATAATCCCTGCACTAAAGTTGTACCCTTCCCTCTCTCCGTAGCAGATCTAAAGCTACTTGGAATTGTAAGCAATTTTTCTGTCAGGTTTCTCTCCATATTATTTTCATCTATCCAGTCCGTGTTTCACAACTGTATTCACCTCTTGTTAATGCCTTATAATCCAATCGAGTTGAACTACTTGATGTGTACTCTAACTTCAACCTTTGAGCGTAATGAGCTAACAAAGTCTTGTTACGCCAGGAGATTCATGTTCAAAGCCCCTTCGGTCACAGACACACGTGTGTATGATCTCTTCCTTCAGCAACGATACTCCCTGACCACTGATAACCTGGAGCGCCATGGCCAGCTGATCCATACACCTGCCAGATGGGGGCGCTCTACATTCAAATCAAACTTTATTTGTCACATGCGCCGAATACAACAAGTGTAGACTTTACCGTGAAATGCTTTACTTACAAGCCCTTAACCAACAATGCAGTTCAAGAAGAGTTAAGAAAACATTTACTAAATAAAAAGTAAAACAATATAACAAGGCTATATACAGGGATGAGGGGAAACTCTCAATGTCCTTATCCAGATATTAACTTGAGAATACTGCTATTAAAATAGTACTGGGCTCGCCTCCATTTCTGAACTAGACCAACAACCAATACTGACAATGAGGGGTTTCTATACTGAACAAAGATATAACACATGTAAAATGTTGGTCCCATGTTTCATGATCTGAAATAAAATATACCTGAAATGTTCCATACACACAAAAAGCTTGAAATTTTGAGCACAAATTTTTTTACACCCCTGTTAGTGAGCATTTCTCTTTTGCCAAGATAATCCAGTCACCTGACAGGTGTGGCATATCAAGAAGCTGATTAAACCGCATGATCTGAGGAGTATTTCTGTCTGAAATTGAAGCCCTTTTGTGGGGAAAACCCAGTGGGTGTGCCTGGTTCCAAAGTGGGTGGGTCTATGTAATTCTCATTAAAAGTCTAAGAACCGTTAGTTCTCTTCTATGTGCTCTATTTCTATGTTTCCCGCACTTTATTTTCGGTTTTGTTTTGCTTCAAACAGCTGAAATTACAATATTTTTGGTTACGTAAAAGATTTTTCACAGCGGTTTAGATGGTACAATGATTATCTACAATAGACTTGCTTGTTTTGTCACAAACTGAAATTAGGCGACTAGAAGTTTAGTAACCAGGAAATGGCGGAGCAATTTCTGCATATTACACTTTTAATAATTACCCAGAAATGATTTGGTATTGAGATATAAAGGGCTGCATTGTACCTTTTAAATATATATCTTTACCTCATCTCAACCTATAATAACAATTTTAACAAAAAAAAAAGATCAATAACAATTTTTTAACATTTTTTTCAACCTTAGGGGCCAAATTAAATTGGGTTGCTGCCCAAGCTGTCCTGTTTTCATCTCTCTTTCCTTCTCCCTTTCCCCTTCCTCCCTCTCCTCTCAGCAGAGGGCGCTAACAGTGAGACATGTGAAGGAGACAGAGAAGGAGCTGAGCAGGAACTTCACCGTAGAAGGAGAAGTACGAGGTCACTATCCAGAGAGACTTCACCTTTATAAAGCAGGTGTGTACACACACACACACACACACACACACACACACACACACACACACACACACACACACACACACACACACACACACACACACACACACACACACACACAGCTTACAGAACTACCATCCTCTGTCAAGGCCACTAGGTGGCAGACTTGAGCCATCCACAACAAGAGCTGTAAAGGAGTCAGATGAGATAAGGGCCATGTTCTGAATTGCTGCAGATAGAAATGAAATATGAAATGAAATAGAAATGACATGATTCATTATTCTACATAACATATTTCTACCGGAACGTAACAAAACGTTGCGTCCCTGTTTTGTCTACTCATGTACACGGGACCACCCTGGTATGGCCTGTCTGTCAGTAGACTTTGTTATGCCAGTTTATTAAACCCCTGTCCTAGGCAGCTGACTAACCCTACACTGTTCTCTCAGCACCTTGTCTGTCTGCGGTTCGGTCTTACCCTCATTAGAACACATAACCACTATTATTTCATAACCTTTTCCCTCTTGTGCAGTGTAGCCCCACAAACCATTCACGTTTGCATATAACTACCAACGTACATAAATAATTAATATGAATATATGTCTGTCTGATTACTGCTCTCTCCATCTATTATTAAAAACATGAGACTGATAATATTATGCCATTTAGCCTGACGCCTGTATCCAAAACTGACATACATGCGTGTATACATTGAGTAAAACAATGTACACACGGGTGGTCCCATACACATGTGGGTGGTCCCGTGTACATACGGGTGGTCCTTTGTACATACGGGCTGTCCCGGGAATTTAATCCACTAACCTGGTGTAACAGTATAACTTTAGACCGTCCCCTCGCCCATAACCGGGCACGAACCAGGGACCCTCTGCACACATCAACAACAGTCACCCACGAAGCATCGTTACCCATCGCTACACAAAAGCCGCGGCCCTTGCAGAGCAAGGGGAACCACTACTTCAAGGTCTCAGAGCAAGTGACGTCACCGATTGAAACGCTATTTAGCGCGCACCACCGCTAACTAAGCTAGCCGTTTCACATCCGTTACACTAGCACCACCGCTAACTAAGCTAGCCGTTTCACATCCGTTACACTAGCACCACCGCTAACTAAGCTAGCCGTTTCACATCCGTTACACTAGCACCACCGCTAACTAAGCTAGCCGTTTCACATCCGTTACACTAGCACCACCGCTAACTAAGCTAGCCGTTTCACATCCGTTACACTAGCAACACCGCTAACTAAGCTAGCCGTTTCACATCCGTTACACTAGCACCACCGCTAACTAAGCTAGCCGTTTCACATCCGTTACATTGGTATTGCGAGAGCCATGTTCTTCCAAATGAGCTACAGAGGACTAATCTGTGGCCAACTGAAAGTACTCTGGATGTTTCTTTCAGGCACCTTTGTCATGAGAGATGTCACAGAGATGGTGTCGCCACCAGGAGATTAAGAAGCTGAAAGAGGTAACGAGCGCCACGGAAAAGGTCTGCAGGGAGAAGTGGATCCATGAGAAGATCAAGAAGATCAGAGATCACTGAAAGGTGAGAGAGGGGGGCTTCAGTTGAAGTTGCCCCTAAGGCAGAGTCTAGGAACTACTTATCCGACACTAACCTCCACTAAATCCTACTTGGGAGGAAAATATCTGAAACTGTGTCAGTGTCAAGGGTCAACTTAATTAGTGTAACTTGTGAAAGCAGTCACACTTTAATGTACAACTTATTTCAGACTTTTTAGCATTTAGTGGTACTTTTATTATTTAGTGGGTCTTATAGAGTGGGACTTTAATTATTTAGTGGGTCTTATATAGTGGGACTTTTATTATTTAGTGGGTCTTATATTAGTGGGACTTTTATTATTTAGTGGGACTTATTTAGTGGTACTTTTATTATTTAGTGGGACTTATTTAGTGGGACTTTTATTATTTAGTAGGACTTATTTAGTGGGACTTTTATTATTTAGTAGGACTTATTTAGTGGGACTTATTTAGTGTGACTATTATTTAGTGGGACTTATTTAGTGGGACTTATTTAGTGGGACTTATTTAGTGTGACTATTATTTAGTGGGACTTATTTGGTGGGACTTGGAACAGCAAAAGTCCTAAATTAAATAACATAAAAGTTTTATTCTTTAGAACGTTATTGTTGGTGCAGAATTGTTTTGATAATATTTATACTATTAAACCCTAAACCTGTCCTCCTCCCCCCCCAAAAAACTCATCCACTTTCATTGGATTTCTTCAGCTTTATAAAGGTCCCATTGTTAAACTCCCAGATGTCCAACATTCTTTTCAAAGTAAACAGTCAAACTTTAAAATCTTAAGGCTCGCCACACATCGCATTGAATGTGGATCTAGCATTTATCTGCCGATCATTCAGCAAGCTGTGTTTTAGGGATCATCCACTGTAGACGCTGACTGCCGTAATTTTTTACACGATTCTACATGCTAAATTCGTTCGCAAATTTACCTTTGTAGGTGCTAAGTACTCTCAGCCAGCAAACACTATGGGTGTGTCTGAGGCTTTAGTCTACTTCTCTGCTGTTCAAATCTGAAATCAGAACAGAAATGTGTTCTACCAATCAAACTATACAGATGTTTTAGTGTAACGCTCTGGGTGTCGTGGGTGTGGAGTCAGACGTAGGAAACAGAGAGTGCAATGCTGTGCTCTTTAATGCACAAACGCACCACAGGGTGCTCACAACCAAACTGCCCTAAACACGGGGGACGAAAATAGTACAACCGAAATACACGACCAGGAACAAACACGTTCCTCTACTACATAACCAAAGGTCACAATAATTAATCCCGCACAAAGAAACAGGCGGGTGTCTAATAAAGCCCAACTAATCATTCACAAACAGGTGCTAACAATAAACATACAAGGAGGGGGAGGAAAGACAATCAGTGGCAGCTAATAGGCCGGTGACGACGACCGCCGAGCGCCACCCGACCGGGAAGGGAAGCCACCCTCGGTCGGACTCGTGACATTTAGTAACATCATCAATTATGTTTCCTCTGACATTTTGACCACTTAGTCTATTTCTCTGCTTTTACAAACCAGAAATCAGAAACAAATATCTTTCTACCGATCAGGAAAGGCCCTAGCCTTTTGGGGTGTTCAGCAAGATCTTAGTATAGCCCCGCCTCCACCTCGCAGGCTAAATATTTTAGTGGCCCCCACTCTTCACGGTGGAAATAAATAGTTTTAAAGTAAATTCATGCAATTCCAGATATCTTATCATGGGGAGTAGAGGAAATGTTGCAGTTTTTAAGCAAGCTTTCTGCAATTCTAAACATTTTGCCATGAGGCAGAGAGAAGTTTAGTAATTTTATAACACATTTCATGAAATCCAGGTCTGGAGCCAGAGGTCCAAAAGCTGATCTGTAAACACAAGCGGAAGATGAAAAAGCTGCATGTCCTTCACGAGGCTGAGCTGCTGCAATCAATCAAATGTATTTATAAAGCCTTTCTTCAGCTGATGTCACAAAGTGCTGTACAGAAACCCAGCCTAAAACCACCAAACAGCAAGCAATGCAGGTGTAGAGGCACGGTGGCTAGGAAAAACTCCCTAGAAAGGCCAGAACCTAGGAAGAAACCTAGAGAGGAACCGGGCTATGAGGGGTGGCCAGTCTTCTTCTGGCTGTGCCGGGTGGAGATTATAACAGAACATGGCCAAGATGTTCAAATGTTCATAGATGACCAACAGGGTAAAATTATAATAATCACAGTGGTTGTCGAGGGTGCAACAGGTCAACACCTCAGGAGTAAATGTCAGTTGGCTTTTCATAACTGATCATTGAGAGTATCTCTACCGCTCCTGCTGTCTCTAGAGAGTTGAAAACAGCAGGTCTGAAATAGGCAGCACGTCCGGTGAACAGGTCAGGGTTCCATAGCCGCAGGCAGAACAGTTGAAACTGGAGCAGCGACACGACCAGGTAGACTGGGGACAGCAAGGAGTCATCAGGCCAGGTAGTCCTGAGGCATGGTCCTAGGGCTCAGGTCCTCTGAGAAAGAAAGAAAGAGATAGCATACTTAAATTCACACAGGACACTGGATAAGATGGGAGAAATAACAGACTGACCCTAGCCCCGTGACACATAAACTACTGCAGCATAAATACTGGAGGCTGAGACAGGAGGGGTCTGCAAGCAGACGAGAGAGCAGCCCAACGCTACATACGCCAGAGTGAAGAACTCCGACAACAGCTGGAGAGAGACCGGGACGAGCAGTATCAGCGAAAGAGGGAGTTGGCCAAGCAGAGGTATATACACACAGACGCACACACACAGACACATTGCAGTAACACTGTGACAGTATATAGGCAAGACAGGAAACCCAACAGAATGGACAGAAACTAGCTTAACCTCTCTGGGATATGTGGGACGCTAGCGTCACCCCTGCAACAGCCTGTGAAAGTGCAGGATGCCAAATTCAAAGCAGACAAGTATTTTACACCATTTTAAAGGTAAAATTCTCGTTAATCCAGCCACAGTGTCTGATTTCAAAAAGGACTTACAGAGAAAGAACCACAAACGATTGTTAGGTCACCACCAAGTCACAGAAAAACAGCAATTTTTCCAGCCAAAGAGAGGAGTCACAAAAAGCAGAAATATAGATAAAATTAATCACTAACCTTTGATGATCTTCATCAGACGACAGTCACAGGACTTCATGTTACACAACATGTATGTTTTGTTCGATAAAGTGCATATTTATATCCAAAAATCTCATTTTACATTGGCGTGTTATATTCAGTAGTTCCAAAACATGCAGTGATTTTGCAGAGAGCCACATCAATTCACAGAAATACTCATAATAAACATTGATAAAAGATACAACTATTGTACATGGAACTTTAGATGAACTTCTCCTTAATGCAACCGCTGTGTCAGATTTCAAAAAAGCTTAACGGAAAAAGCACACCATGCAATAATCTGAGTACGGCTCTCAAAAACCAAAACAGCCAAAGAGATATCCGCCATGTTGTATAGTCAACATTAGTCAGAAATAGCATTATAAATATTAACTTACCTTTTAATGATCTTCATCAGAATGCACTCCCAGGAATCTCAGTTCCACAATAAATGTTTGATTTGTTCGAAAAAGTTCATAATTTATGTCCAAATACCTTCCTTTGTTGGGGCGTTTGGTAAACAAATCCAAACGCGTGTGCAAGTCCAGCCGAAAGGTCGGGCGAAAAGTCCAAAAGGTTCCGTTACAGTCTGTAGAAACATGTCAAACTAAGTATAGAATCAATCTTTAGGATGTTTTAACATAAATCTTCAATAATGTTCCAACCGGAGAATTCCTTTGTCTGTAGAAAAGCAATGCAACGTGAGCTACCTCTCACATGACCGCGCGTCACAAGCTCAAAGCATTCTGCCAGACCTCTGACTCATTCCCCTCTCATTTGCCCCCACCGCACAGTAGAAGCATCAAACAAAGTTCTAAAGACTGTTGGCATCTAGTGGAAGCCTTAGGAAGTGCAACATGACCAATATCCCACTGTATCTTCAATAAGGAATGAGTTGAAAATCGACCAACCTCAGATTTCCCACTTCCTGGTTGGATTTTATTCTCAGGTTTTCGCCTGCCATATGAGTTTTGTTATACTCACAGACATCATTCAAACAATATGCATATATTAGCTACTGGGACTGAGTAGCAGGCAGTTTACTCTGGGCACCTTAATCATCCAAGCTACTCAATACTGCCCCCCTGTCACAAATACTTTTTTAGAGACATGTCTTGTTAGTCACCAAACCATCCCTTTACTGTAACTCACTTTAACCTCTGTTATTTTACAAGGCGAGTGCATTAATTTGAGTGGTGTAGAGATGGCCTTCCCGTTGTGTGTGAGTGGTGTAGAGATGGCCTTCCCGTTGTGTGCGTGTGGTGTAGAGATGGCCTTCCCGTTGTGTGCGTGTGGTATGAGGATGGCCTTGTTTCCACTAGTCCGTTCTATCCTACACATTGCCTGGTGTCTATATCATACTGCCTGATCAGTAGTGATAAGACACATCAGGATAAGAACAAAGGATCCCGGAAAACCAGGCTATGCCTGCGTCCCAAATGGCATGCTATTCCCTATATAGTGCACTACTTTTGACCAGGACCCTATGGGCTCTGATCAAAAGTAATACCCTGTGTAGGGTATAGGGTGCTGTTTAGAACACAGACCAGTGACTGATGGGTAAAGTATAGCCTCTGGCACTGAGCTACATCCTCTTCACGTGTACTATCTGACAGGGAACCTGTTGCCAACATCTTTAAACCCTTGTGTAGTCTTAACTTCCTGTATACTCCCCTTGTCCTAACGATAAAAAATGACCCGCCTTCAATAAACCAGCTTAATTTAATACGCCAATTTTTTTTTTTGACTTTTATTTTACTAGGCAAGTCAGTTAAGAACAAATTCTTATTTTCAATGAAGGCCTAGGAACAGTGGGTTAACTGCCTGTTCAGGGGCAGAACGACAGATTGTACCTTGTCAGCTCGGGGATTTGAACTTGCAACCTTTTGGTTACGAGCCCAACACTCTACCCACTAGGCTACCCTTCCGCCCCAAATCTATTTTGTATGAAGAAACAACCTGTCATTCATCACACACTTTGCGAATAACTGGGTTTTCCCTCTTCACAATGCAGAAAGACTGCATTTAATCAGTGGACACCACTCGTTTTTATTACAACACACTTGTCATAATTGTTTTCTTCACTAAAGTAGAGGTTTATTATAATTATTATATTTGCTAAAGGTACTTAGGTGGTACATAGGTGTAAACCAATTGTTTAGCAAGAGAGCACTTGTATAGCCTAAGAAAGTAGCAGAAATGTGCAGAAAGTAGTTTTGAATGTGTTTTATTGAAGGGAAACATAATGATATATTCTTATATACTGTACAATGAGGAATTCAATAACAACATTCTAGTCTTCTCCCATTTGTTGAACCATTGCCCCCACCCACAAGGTGTATAATCAACAACAAAAACTAATAATAAAATAAGATAAGATACAAAACAAAAACGTGAAGAGCATAAACCAATCAACTAGCACATGTAGGACAGTATGTAAGAGTGTGTGCATGAACCTTTCAGATGTATTTCTCACATGTGCAGCACATCATATTTGTTTTACAGTCCTTCTTTGGGGGACAGAATTGGCATCTCCTCCTCTCGCCTGCCCCAGCTGCAGCCTCAAGTGGATCAGGACAAGATTCAGCCCCCTGAACAGCTTTCACAAGCGCTGCAGAGGCTGCTGTGTGGGGGAGGCGCTCTCTTCTTTGAATGTGTGGGGATACAAGTGCCTTTCCCAGTTGCACCCTCCTATTGTTCTGCTTATCAGGCATCAAGGTAGCGTTGATCTTGTTCCAAATCACGAAGGCGTTGTATGAGGACACATCAATGATGTTATCCTCTTGAAACTAGGGGGCACTATTTTTATTTTTGGAAAAATAACGTTCCCAAAGTAAACTGCCTATTTCTCAGGACCAGATGCTAGAATATGCATATAATTAGGATAGAAAACACGCTAAAGTTTCCAAAACTGTCAAAATATTGTCTGTGAGTATAACATAACTGATATTGCAGGCGAAAGCCAAAGAAAAATCCAATCAGGAAGTGACTCATGCTTAAAAATAGTGCCCCAAGCTTCAAGAGGTTAAGAGGGTCTCTGGTGGTAAACTGAATACTTGGCAGTGTCGTGTTGTTTGTTAGAAGAGATCCTTTGCCCGTCCTTTCTTAGCCCACATTTACAGTGGCCGCTGCTAACTCAACGGCTAGGAGGCATCCCTTCTGTAGTGAATAAGAGTTCAAAGTTCATACCATTCGCAACCAAAGCTCACGCTGAGGTTGGCTTCGTTCTGTAGTTATTATCTGAATCCTTCTGACATCGGACCATCGCCCTAATGTACCCGGAAAAGCAAGTTATTTGCCCTTTTAACGCAGAGGCTACAGGCCTCGCGTACTCGGAACAGGAAGTTATATTTTCGTAAAGGGCTTATATAGTGGAGGGAGAGAAGGGTGTGTTTCATAGTTTATAACCGATGTCTCTTCACATGGGCGGGCCACTGAGTGAGCAGAGCTCTAACCTTATGAAAACCCAATTCTCTCATTTGGAAGCTAAAATTCCATTTAATCTTTTCACGAATAGTTTCATATTTGAACATTTAAATTGCACAACAATTCCATGTGAATTCGATAAACTGTATCGTGGAAAGTCTACACATTATAGTTATGTCATCCTATCATTAATAAGAATGTCTCAGATGACAACCGGACTGACATCATATTCATTAAGTAACAAACCATATTTTCAAACAGTTGGATTACCGAAATATGGTTCCTTTCCCCCCAACTTTTGATGTTCCCCGACTCTCTATGTTTAACAAAGGCTTTCAAGAGTCCTTCAGTAGAGTCGAGAGGAAAGGGAGAAAGGTATTTATGGGGGGGTCATAAACCTTACCCACAGGCCAACAAAAGGCTTCTGTGAATTCTGTTCTTCAGATCTCACGCCACCTTAGCTTGGATTGTTGTCTGTTTTCAATGTTCTCTGTGTTGCTGATTGTTTATATTATTATTATAACATTTTTAGTGCCTTGGGTGTGAGAAGCGCTTTACAAATGAAAGGTATTATTATTATTAATGGCTACAGTTTGAACAGCGTGTGAGTCCAGTATCTAAAGAATCACTATGGCTCCCTGCAGGAGCAGGGTGTTGAGTTAGAGGACCTGAGGAGACATCTGGAGGATAACAGCATATAACAGATAACAGCAAGGAAAGAAGTGAGAGAAGAAAAGAGGAAGAGCAGGAGAGGACTGTACTCTCCCTAGCCTACCATAAAAATAATACTGTACTCTCCCTAACCTACCATAATAATACTACTGTACTCTCCCTAACCTACCATAATAATAATACTGTACTCTCCCTAACCTACCATAATAATAATACTGTACTCTCCCTAGCCTACCATAATAATGCTACTGTACTCTCACTAACCTACCATAATAATAATAATAATTATAATACTGTACTCTCCCTAACCTACCATAATAATAATACTGTACTCTCCCTAACCTACCATAATAATAATACTGTACTCTCCCTAGCCTACCATAATAATAATACTGTACTCTCCCTAACCTACCATAATAATACTACTGTACTCTCCCTAACCTACCATAATAATAATACTGTACTCTCCCTAACCTAATAATAATGTACTCTCCCTAACCTACCATAATAATAATACTGTACTCTCCCTAACCTACCATAATAATGTACTTTCCCTAACCTACCATAATAATAATACTGTACTCTCCCTAACCTACCATAACAATAATAATACTGTACTCTCCCTAACCTACCATAATAATAATAATACTGTACTCTCCCTAACCTACCATAATAATAATACTGTACTCTCCCTAACCTACCATAATAATACTGTACTCTCCCTAACTTAATAATAATACTGTACTCTCCCTAACCTAATGATAACACTGTACTCTCCCTAACCTACCATAAAAATAATACATCTGTACTCTCCCTAACCTGCCATAATAATACTGTACTCTCCCTAACCTACCATTATATTAATACTGTACTCTCCCTAACCTACCATAACAATAATAATAATACTGTACTCTCCCTAACCTACCATAATAATAATAATAATACTGTACTCTCCCTAGTCTACCATAATAATAATACTGTACTCTCCCTAACCTACCATAATAATACTGTACTCTCCCTAACCTACCATAATAATACTACTGTTCTCTCCCTAACCTACCATAATAATAATACTGTACTCTCCCTAACCTACCATAATAATGTACTCTCCCTAACCTACCATAATAATAATACTGTACTCTCCCAAACCTACCATAATAATAATACTGTACTCTCCCTAACCTACCAAAATAATAATACTGTACTCTCCCTAACCTACCATAATAATAATACTGTACTCTCCCTAACCTACCATAATAATATTAATACTGTACTCTCCCTAACCTAACCTACCATAATAATATTAATACTGTACTCTCCCTAACCTACCATAATAATACTGTACTCTCCCTAACCTACCATAATAATAATACTGTACTCTCCCTAACCTACCATATAATAATACTGTACTCTCCCTAACCTACCATAATAATAATACTGTACTCTCCCTAACCTACCATAATAATACTACTGTACTCTCCCTAACCTACCATAATAATAATACTGTACTCTCCCTAACCTACCATAATAATACTACTGTACTCTCCCTAACCTACCATAATAATAATACTGTACTCTCCCTAACCTACCATAATAATAATACTGTACTCTCCCTAACCTAAAAACACTTTTATGCAAAGAGATATCCAGCCATGCGTGCAAACTTTTTCATATGGGTGGTCGCAGTGTGAATCAAACACACAACTTTGACATGGCAAGCGCCATGATCTACCAACTGACCTACAGAGGACCACAGAGGACCACAGAGGACCACAGAGGACCACAGAAGACTACAGAGGACCACAGAAGACTACAGAGGACCACAGAAGACTGACCCATAGACACTCTGACTGGACCCTCCCTACCATTAACACAGACCTACAGACACTCTGACTGGACCCTCCCTACCATAAAGACAGACCTACAGACACTCTGACTGGACCCTCCCTACCATAGAGACAGACCTACAGACACTCTGACTGGACCCTCCCTACCATAGAGACAGACCTACAGACACTCTGACTGGACCCTCCCTACCATAGAGACAGACCTACAGACACTCTGACTGGACCCTCCCTACCATAGAGACAGACCTACAGACACTCTGACTGGACCCTCCCTACCATATAGACAGACCTACAGACACTCTGACTGGACCCTCCCTACCATAGAGACAGACCTACAGACACTCTGACTGGACCCTCCCTACCATAGAGACAGACCTACAGACACTCTGACTGGACCCTCCCTACCATAGAGACAGACCTACAGACACTCTGACTGGACCCTCCCTACCATAGAGACAGACCTACAGACACTCTGACTGGACCCTCCCTACCATAAAGACAGACCTACAGACACTCTGACTGGACCCTCCCTACCATAGAGACAGACCTACAGACACTCTGACTGGACCCTCCCTACCATAGAGACAGACCTACAGACAGTCTGACTGGATAATTTGGGTTGTGTTCTGTTGTTTGGTCTTGTCAGGTAGTAACTGTCTCTGCCTGACTGACTAGGTGGAGATGAAGGCCCTCAGAGAACGCCTGGATATCGAGAAACAGACCTGGGAGGAAAACTACATGAAGAAGGTGTGTGTCTGTGTGTGTGACTGTGTGAGCACACCCTTTGTCCAAATCTGTGTATTTGTCCCTGCTTCTTCCCTAGTCTCTTGTTAAGTATTCTAACTATATCACTCTACCTCTCTCTCTCTGTCCTAGCACTGCCATGGTGCGGTGTGGCAGACCACTAAACATGCTTTAAATGTGACTGAGATGGTGCCGGAGCAGAAGGCAGACATTTTATACATGCCCCCAACCGATTGTATTTTATTTATTTTTTATCTGCGTTGTTTGTAACTTATTTTTTTTACTCTTTTTGTACATAATGTTGCTGCTACCTTCTCTTATGACCGAAAATAACTTTTAGACATCAGGACTGCGATTACTCACCACGGGCTAGCAGAATCTTCTTTCACGACTCTGACGAGCCCCAGGTGGAGGATATACGGCTCCCTCGGAAACAGGCCCCGACCCCAGTGATATGCATGAAGAGGAGGCGGAGAAAGAGAGGTCCGAGGAGCAGGAGGCTATCGAATAAACCCCCACATCTCAGTGCAGTTCCTGGTTCAAATCCAGGCTGCCTTCTGAGGAGCAGGGGGCTATCGAATAAACCCCCACATCTCAGTGCAGTTCCTGGTTCAAATCCAGGCTGCCTTCTGAGGAGCAGGAGGCTATCGAATAAACCCCCACATCTCAGTGCAGTTCCTGGTTCAAATCCAGGCTGCCTTCTGAGGAGCAGGGGGCTATCGAATAAACCCCCACATCTCAGTGCAGTTCCTGGTTCAAATCCAGGCTGCCTTCTGAGGAGCAGGAGGCTATCGAATAAACCCCCACATCTCAGTGCAGTTCCTGGTTCAAATCCAGGCTGCCTTCTGAGGAGCAGGAGGCTATCAAATAAACCCCCACATCTCAGTGCAGTTCCTGGTTCAAATCCAGGCTGCCTTCTGAGGAGCAGGAGGCTATCGAATAAACCCCCACATCTCAGTGCAGTTCCTGGTTCAAATCCAGGCTGCCTTCTGAGGAGCAGGAGGCTATCGAATAAACCCCCACATCTCAGTGCAGTTCCTGGTTCAAATCCAGGCTGCCTTCTGAGGAGCAGGAGGCTATCGAATAAACCCCCACATCTCAGTGCAGTTCCTGGTTCAAATCCAGGCTGCCTTCTGAGGAGCAGGAGGCTATCGAATAAACCCCCACATCTCAGTGCAGTTCCTGGTTCAAATCCAGGCTGCCTTCTGAGGAGCAGGAGGCTATCGAATAAACCCCCACATCTCAGTGCAGTTCCTGGTTCAAATCCAGGCTGCCTTCCGAGGAGCAGGAGGCTATCGAATAAACCCCCACATCTCAGTGCAGTTCCTGGTTCAAATCCAGGCTGCCTTCCGAGGAGCAGGAGGCTATCGAATAAACCCCCACATCTCAGTGCAGTTCCTGGTTCAAATCCAGGCTGCCTTCCGAGGAGCAGGAGGCTATCGAATAAACCCCCACATCTCAGTGCAGTTCCTGGTTCAAATCCAGGCTGCCTTCCGAGGAGCAGGAGGCTATCGAATAAACCCCCACATCTCAGTGCAGTTCCTGGTTCAAATCCAGGCTGCCTTCTGAGGAGCAGGAGGCTATCGAATAAACCCCCACATCTCAGTGCAGTTCTTGGTTCAAATCCAGGCTGCATAATTTATTCATTTTTTTAACCAGGGAAGTCAGTTAAAGAACAAATTCTTATTTTCAATGACGGCCTAAGATCTGTGGGTGAACTGCCTTGTTCAGGGGCAGAACAACAGATTTTTAACTTGTCAGCTCGGGATTCAATCTAGAAACCTTTCAGTTAATGGCCCAACACTCTAACCACTAGGCTACCTGCCGCATCACATCCAGCAGTGATTGTGAGTCCCATAGGGCAGCGCACAATTGGTCCAGCGTCGCCCGGGTTTGGCCGGGGTAGGCCGTCATTGTAAATAAGAATTGGTTGTTAACTGACCTGCCTATAAAGGTTCCAGAAGCAGGCCGGACACGGCCAGGGCAACCTGGCTACTGGATCCTTTGTATACGGATCCCGAGAGACTAAACAGGATGTCGTCTGCTGTTTTATGAGTCTCTCAGGTTCAACGAGGGAGACTGTGATCTTTAATTACACAGAGACCAGGGAGGATAAGATCTTTAATTACTCAGAGAACAGGGAGGATGTGATCTTTAATTACGAATAGACCAGGGAGGATGTGATCTTTAATTACCCAGAGACCAGGGAGGATGTGTTCCTTAATTATACAGAGACCAGGGAGGATGCGATCGTTAATTACACAGAGGCCAGGGAGGATGTTATTCTTAATTACACAGAGACCAGGGAGGATGCAATCTTTAATTACACAGAGACCAGGGAGGATGTGATCCTTAATTACACAGAGACCAGGGAGGCTGTGATCTTTAATTACACAGAGACCAGGGAGGATGTGATCTTTAATTACGAATACACCAGGGAGGATGTGCTCTTTAATTACTCAGAGACCAGGGAGGATGTCATCTTTAATTATACAGAGACCAGGGAGGATGTGATCTTTAACTACACAGAGACCAGGGAGGACGTGATATTTAATTACCCAGAGGCCCAGTGGACTCCTGGAAGAATTGAACTGGGAAAATGGTGCTGGAGGAGATGGCCGCCGTTTTACGGTCTCCTAAGCAATTGTGTTATTATGTGTTTTTTTTTTCGCGATATTTGTAAATTATTTTGTACATAATGTTTCTGCCACCGTATTTTACGGCATAAAAGAGCTTCTGGATATCAGGACAGCGTTCACTCACCTCGGATTAGACAAAGAGCTTCTAGATATCAGGACAGTGATCACTCACCTCGGATTAGACAAAGAGCTTCTGGATATCAGGACAGCGATCACTCACCTCGGATTAGACAAAGAGCTTCTGGATATCAGGACAGCGATCACTCACCTCGGATTAGACAAAGAGCTTCTGGATATCAGGACAGCGATCACTCACCTCGGATTAGACAAAGAGCTTCTGGATATCAGGACAGTGATCACTCACCTCGGATTAGACAAAGAGCTTCTGGATATCAGGACAGCGATCACTCACCTCGGATTAGACAAAGATTTATTCAACAACAACAAGCAGGACTCACACGATATTCTCCAAACATCCCGCAGGGCAGACATTCCAATTATTCGCAAAAGGAAGTGACGCAGAGGAAGAGGAGCCGGATGCCTCGTCCGGATCCGCAGAAGGCGAGTTGGAAAGCTTCCATTACCTTCAATATTACTCGCCAACGTGCAATCATTGGACAATAAACTAGACGAGTTACGATCACAAATATCCTACCAACGGGACATCAAAAACTAATATCCTATGTTTCACGGAATCTTGGCTGAATGACGACATGGATATTCAGCTAGCGGGATACACGCTGCACCGTCAAGATAGAACAGCACACGTTAAGACAAGGGGGGGCGGTCTGTGAATATTTGTAAACAACAGATGGCGCACAAAATCTAAGGAAGTCTCTAGATTTTGCTCGCCTGAAGTAGAGTATATTGTGATAAATTACAGGCCACACTACTTGCCTAGAGAGTTCTCAGCTATACTTTTTGAGGCTGTTTATTTACCACCACAATCAGATGCTGGCACTAAGACCGCACTCAGTCAGCGGTATAAGGAAATAAGCAAACAGGAAACCACTCACCCAGAGGCGGTGCTCCTAGTGGCCGGAGACTTAATGCAGGGAAACTTAAATCAGTTCTACCAAATCTCTATCAACATGTTAAATGTGCAACCAGAGGGAAAACAATTCTAGATCACCTGTACTCCACACACAGAGACGCGTACAAAGCTCTCCCTCGCCCTCCATTTGGTAAATCAGACCACAACTCTATTCTCCTGCTTCCTGCTTACAAGCAAAAACTAAAGCAGGAAGCACCAGTGATGCGGTCTTTTAAAAAAAGGTCAGATGAAGCAGATGCTAAACTACAGGACTGTTTTGCCATCACAGACTGGAACATGTTTCGGGATTCTTCCGATGGCATTGAGGAGTACACCACATCAGTCACTGGCTTTATCAATAAGTGCATTGAGGACTTCGTCCCCACAGTGACTGTACGTACATACCCCAACCAGAAATCATGGATTACAGGCAACATTCGCACTGAGCTAAAGGGTAGAGCTGCCGCTTTCAAGGTCCGGGGCTCTAACCTGGAAGCTTACAAGAAATCCCGCTATGCCCTGCGACGAACCATCAAACAGGCAAAGCATCAATACAGGGCTAATATTGAATCATACTACACCGGCTCCGACGCTCGTCGGATGTGGCAGGGCTTGCAAACTATTACAGACTACAAAGGGAAGCACAGCCGCAAGCTTCCCAGTGACACGAGCCTACCAGACGAGCTAAACCACTTCTATGCTCGCTTCGAGGCAAGCAACACTGAGGCATGCATGAAAGAATCAGCTGTTCCAGATGACTGTGTGATCACCCTCTCCGTAGCCGACGTGAGTAAGACGTTTAAACAGGTCAACATACACAAGGCTGCGGGGCCAGACGGAATACCAGGACGTGTGCTCCGGGCATGTGCTGACCAACTGGCAGGTGTCTTCAGTGACATTTTCAACCAGTCCCTGACTGTGTCTTTAATACCAACATGTGTCCCTGTACTCCCTGTGCCCAAGAACACAAAGGCAACCTGCCTAAATGACTACAGACCCGTAGCACTCACGTCCGTAGCCATGAAGTGCTTTGAAAGGCTGGTAATGGCTCACATTGACACTATTATCCCAGAAACCCTAGACCCACTCCAATTTGCATACCGCCCAAACAGATCCCCAGATGATGCAATCTCTATTGCACTCCACACTGCCCTTTCCCACCTGGACAAAAGGAACACCTATGTGAGAATGCTATTCACAGCTCAGCGTTCAACACCATAGTACCCTCAAAGCTCATCACTAAGCTAAGGAACCTGGGACTAAAAGATTTGGCATGGGTAGTGGGTCCTGAGATCCTCAAAAGGTTCTACAGCTGCAACATCGAGAGCATCCTGACCGGTTGCATTACTGCCTGGTACGGCAATTGCTCGACCTCTGACCGCAAGGCACCTCAGAGGGTAGTTCGTACGGCCCAATACATCACTGGGGCAAAGCTGCCTGCCATCCAGGACCTCTACACCAGGCGGTGTCAGAGGAAGGCCCTAAAAATTGTCAAGCCACCCCAATCATAGATTGTTCTCTCTACTACCGCATGGCAAGCGGTACCGGAGTGCCAAGTCTAGGATAAAAAGGCTTCTCAACAGTTTTTACCCCCAAGCCATAAGATTCCTGAACAGGTAATAAAATGGCTACCCGGACTATTTGCATTTTGTGGCCCCCCCACTCCTCTTTTTACGCTGCTGCTACTCTCTGTTTATCTTATATGCATAGTCACTTCAACTATACATCCATGTACATACTACCTCAATTGGGCCGACCAACCAGTGCTCCTGCACATTGGCTAACTGGGCTATCTGCATTGTGTCCCACCTCCCGCAAACCCCTCCTTTTACGCTTCTGCTACTCTCTGTTCATCATATATGCATAGTCACTTTAACCATATCCACATGTACATACTACCTCAATAAGCCTGACTAACCGGTGTCTGTATATAGCCTTGCTACTCTTATTGTCAAATGTATTTTTACTGTTGTTTTATTTCTTTACTTACACACACACACACACTTTTTTTTCTTCGCACTATTGGTTAGAGCCTGTATGTAAGCATTTCACTGTAAGGTCTACTACACCTGTTGTATTCAGCATTTCACTGTAAGGTCTACTACACCTGTTGTATTCAGCATTTCACTGTAAGGTCTACTACACCTGTTGTATTCAGCATTTCACTGTAAGGTCTACTACACCTGTTGTATTCAGCATTTCACTGTAAGGTCTACTACACCTGTTGTATTCAGCATTTCACTGTAAGGTCTACTACACCTGTTGTATTCAGCATTTCACTGTAAGGTCTACTACACCTGTTGTATTCAGCATTTCACTGTAAGGTCTACTACACCTGTTGTATTCAGCATTTCACTGTAAGGTCTACTACACCTGTTGTATTCAGCATTTCACTGTAAGGTCTACTACACCTGTTGTATTCAGCATTTCACTGTAAGGTCTACTTACACCTGTTGTATTCAGCATTTCACTGTAAGGTCTACTACACCTGTTGTATTCAGCATTTCACTGTGAGGTCTACTTACACCTGTTGTATTCAGCATTTCACTGTAAGGTCTACTACACCTGTTGTATTCAGCATTTCACTGTAAGGTCTACTACACCTGTTGTATTCAGCATTTCACTGTAAGGTCTACTACACCTGTTGTATTCAGCATTTCACTGTAAGGTCTACTACACCTGTTGTATTCAGCATTTCACTGTAAGGTCTACTTACACCTGTTGTATTCAGCATTTCACTGTAAGGTCTACTACACCTGTTGTATTCAGCATTTCACTGTGAGGTCTACTTACACCTGTTGTATTCAGCATTTCACTGTAAGGTCTACTACACCTGTTGTATTCAGCATTTCACTGTAAGGTCTACTACACCTGTTGTATTCAGCATTTCACTGTAAGGTCTACTACACCTGTTGTATTCAGCATTTCACTGTAAGGTCTACTACACCTGTTGTATTCAGCATTTCACTGTAAGGTCTACTTACACCTGTTGTATTCAGCATTTCACTGTAAGGTCTACTACACCTGTTGTATTCAGCATTTCACTGTAAGGTCTACTACACCTGTTGTATTCAGCATTTCACTGTAAGGTCTACTACACCTGTTGTATTCAGCATTTCACTGTGAGGTCTACTTACACCTGTTGTATTCAGCATTTCACTGTAAGGTCTACTACACCTGTTGTATTCAGCATTTCACTGTAAGGTCTACTACACCTGTTGTATTCAGCATTTCACTGTAAGGTCTACTACACCTGTTGTATTCAGCATTTCACTGTGAGGTCTACTACACCTGTTGTATTCAGCATTTCACTGTGAGGTCTACTACACCTGTTGTATTCAGCATTTCACTGTGAGGTCTACTACACCTGTTGTATTCAGCATTTCACTGTGAGGTCTACTACACCTGTTGTATTCAGCATTTCAATGTAAGGTCTACATACACCTGTTGTATTCAGCATTTCACTGTAAGGTCTACTACACCTGTTGTATTCAGCATTTCACTGTAAGGTCTACTACACCTGTTGTATTCAGCATTTCACTGTAAGATCTACTACACCTGTTGTAGTCAGCATTTCACTGTAAGGTCTACTACACCTGTTGTAGTCAGCATTTCACTGTAAGGTCTACTACACCTGTTGTATTCAGCATTTCACTGTAAGGTCTACTACACCTGTTGTATTCAGCATTTCACTGTAAGGTCTACTACACCTGTTGTATTCAGCAGTTCACTGTAAGGTCTACTACACCTGTTGTAGTCAGCATTTCACTGTAAGGTCTACTACACCTGTTGTATTCAGCATTTCACTGTAAGGTCTACTACACCTGTTGTATTCAGCATTTCACTGTAAGGTCTACTACACCTGTTGTATTCAGCATTTCACTGTAAGGTCTACTACTACACCTGTTGTATTCAGCATTTCACTGTAAGGTCTACTACACCTGTTGTATTCAGCATTTCACTGTAAGGTCTACTACACCTGTTGTATTCAGCAGTTCACTGTAAGGTCTACTACACCTGTTGTATTCAGCATTTCACTGTAAGGTCTACTACACCTGTTGTATTCAGCAGTTCACTGTAAGGTCTACTACACCTGTTGTATTCAGCATTTCACTGTAAGGTCTACTACACCTGTTGTATTCAGCAGTTCACTGTAAGGTCTACTACACCTGTTGTATTCAGCAGTTCACTGTAAGGTCTACTACACCTGTTGTAGTCAGCATTTCACTGTAAGGTCTACTACACCTGTTGTAGTCAGCATTTCACTGTAAGGTCTACTACACCTGTTGTATTCAGCATTTCACTGTAAGGTCTACTACACCTGTTGTATTCAGCATTTCACTGTAAGGTCTACTACTACACCTGTTGTATTCAGCATTTCACTGTAAGGTCTACTACACCTGTTGTATTCAGCATTTCACTGTAAGGTCTACTACACCTGTTGTATTCAGCAGTTCACTGTAAGGTCTACTACACCTGTTGTATTCAGCATTTCACTGTAAGGTCTACTACACCTGTTGTATTCAGGAGTTCACTGTAAGGTCTACTACACCTGTTGTATTCAGCATTTCACTGTAAGGTCTACTACACCTGTTGTATTCAGCAGTTCACTGTAAGGTCTACTACACCTGTTGTATTCAGCAGTTCACTGTAAGGTCTACTACACCTGTTGTAGTCAGCATTTCACTGTAAGGTCTACTACACCTGTTGTAGTCAGCATTTCACTGTAAGGTCTACTACACCTGTTGTATTCAGCATTTCACTGTAAGGTCTACTACACCTGTTGTATTCAGCATTTCACTGTAAGGTCTACTACACCTGTTGTATTCAGCATTTCACTGTAAGGTCTACTACACCTGGTGTATTCAGCATTTCACTGTAAGGTCTACTACACCTGTTGTATTCAGCATTTCACTGTAAGGTCTACTACACCTGTTGTATTCAGCATTTCACTGTAAGGTCTACTACACCTGTTGTATTCAGCATTTCACTGTAAGGTCTACTACACCTGTTGTATTCAGCATTTCACTGTAAGGTCTACTACACCTGTTGTATTCAGCATTTCACTGTAAGGTCTACTACACCTGTTGTAGTCAGCATTTCACTGTAAGGTCTACTACACCTGTTGTATTCAGCATTTCACTGTAAGGTCTACTACACCTGTTGTATTCAGCAGTTCACTGTAAGGTCTACTACACCTGTTGTATTCAGCATTTCACTGTAAGGTCTACTACACCTGTTGTAGTCAGCATTTCACTGTAAGGTCTACTACACCTGTTGTATTCAGCATTTCACTGTAAGGTCTACTACACCTGTTGTATTCAGCATTTCACTGTAAGGTCTACTACACCTGTTGTATTCAGCATTTCACTGTAAGGTCTATACCTCCTGTTGTATTCAGCATTTCACTGTGAGGTCTACTACACCTGTTGTATTCAGCAGTTCACTGTAAGGTCTACTACACCTGTTGTATTCAGCATTTCACTGTAAGGTCTACTACACCTGTTGTAGTCAGCATTTCACTGTAAGGTCTACTACACCTGTTGTATTCAGCATTTCACTGTAAGGTCTACTACACCTGTTGTATTCAGCATTTCACTGTAAGGTCTACTACACCTGTTGTATTCAGCATTTCACTGTAAGGTCTATACCTCCTGTTGTATTCAGCATTTCACTGTGAGGTCTACTACACCTGTTGTATTCAGCATTTCACTGTAAGGTCTACTACACCTGTTGTATTCAGCATTTCACTGTAAGGTCTATACCTCCTGTTGTATTCAGCATTTCACTGTGAGGTCTACTACACCTGTTGTATTCAGCATTTCACTGTAAGGTCTACTACACCTGTTGTATTCAGCATTTCACTGTAAGGTCTATACCTCCTGTTGTATTCAGCAGTTCACTGTAAGGTCTACTACACCTGTTGTATTAAGCATTTCACTGTAAGGTCTACTACACCTGTTGTATTCAGCATTTCACTGTAAGGTCTATACCTCCTGTTGTATTCAGCAGTTCACTGTAAGGTCTACTACACCTGTTGTATTAAGCATTTCACTGTAAGGTCTACTACACCTGTTGTATTCAGCAGTTCACTGTAAGGTCTACTACACCTGTTGTATTCAGCATTTCACTGTAAGGTCTACTACACCTGTTGTAGTCAGCATTTCACTGTAAGGTCTACTACACCTGTTGTATTCAGCATTTCACTGTAAGGTCTACTACACCTGTTGTATTCAGCAGTTCACTGTAAGGTCTACTACACCTGTTGTATTCAGCATTTCACTGTAAGGTCTACTACACCTGTTGTAGTCAGCATTTCACTGTAAGGTCTACTACACCTGTTGTATTCAGCATTTCACTGTAAGGTCTACTACACCTGTTGTATTCAGCATTTCACTGTAAGGTCTACTACACCTGTTGTATTCAGCATTTCACTGTAAGGTCTATACCTCCTGTTGTATTCAGCATTTCACTGTGAGGTCTACTACACCTGTTGTATTCAGCAGTTCACTGTAAGGTCTACTACACCTGTTGTATTCAGCATTTCACTGTAAGGTCTACTACACCTGTTGTAGTCAGCATTTCACTGTAAGGTCTACTACACCTGTTGTATTCAGCATGTCACTGTAAGGTCTACTACACCTGTTGTATTCAGCATTTCACTGTAAGGTCTACTACACCTGTTGTATTCAGCATTTCACTGTAAGGTCTATACCTCCTGTTGTATTCAGCATTTCACTGTGAGGTCTACTACACCTGTTGTATTCAGCATTTCACTGTAAGGTCTACTACACCTGTTGTATTCAGCATTTCACTGTAAGGTCTATACCTCCTGTTGTATTCAGCATTAGACTGTGAGGTCTACTACACCTGTTGTATTCAGCATTTCACTGTAAGGTCTACTACACCTGTTGTATTCAGCATTTCACTGTAAGGTCTACTACACCTGTTGTATTCAGCATTTCACTGTAAGGTCTACTACACCTGTTGTATTCAGCAGTTCACTGTAAGGTCTACTACACCTGTTGTATTCAGCAGTTCACTGTAAGGTCTACTACACCTGTTGTATTCAGCAGTTCACTGTAAGGTCTACTACACCTGTTGTATTCAGCAGTTCACTGTAAGGTCTACTACACCTGTTGTATTCAGCATTTCACTGTAAGGTCTACTACACCTGTTGTATTCAGCAGTTCACTGTAAGGTCTACTACACCTGTTGTATTCAGCATTTCACTGTAAGGTCTACTACACCTGTTGTATTCAGCATTTCACTGTAAGGTCTACTACACCTGTTGTATTCAGCATTTCACTGTAAGGTCTACTACACCTGTTGTATTCAGCATTTCACTGTAAGGTCTACTACACCTGTTGTATTCAGCATTTCACTGTAAGGTCTACTACACCTGTTGTATTCAGCATTTCACTGTAAGGTCTACTACACCTGTTGTATTCAGCATTTCACTGTAAGGTCTACTACACCTGTTGTATTCAGCATTTCACTGTAAGGTCTACTACACCTGTTGTATTCAGCATTTCACTGTAAGGTCTACTACACCTGTTGTATTCAGCATTTCACTGTAAGGTCTACTACACCTGTTGTATTCAGCATTTCACTGTAAGGTCTACTACACCTGTTGTATTCAGCATTTCACTGTAAGGTCTACTACACCTGTTGTATGTAAGCATTTCACTGTAAGGTCTACTACACCTGTTGTATTCAGCATTTCACTGTAAGGTCTACTACACCTGTTGTATTCAGCATTTCACTGTAAGGTCTACTACACCTGTTGTATTCAGCATTTCACTGTAAGGTCTACTACACCTGTTGTATTCAGCATTTCACTGTAAGGTCTACTACACCTGTTGTATTCAGCATTTCACTGTAAGGTCTACTACACCTGTTGTATTCAGCATTTCACTGTAAGGTCTACTACACCTGTTGTATTCAGCATTTCACTGTTGTATTCGGCGTTCGTGACAAATAAACTTTGATTTGAACTATTCTCTCCCAAGACTATGGGATTGCAATCTTTCACTGTGCAGAGGCCCAATGGCTGGACTGAACAATTCTCTCTCCTTAGGGGCTGTGATCTTTTACAACACTGAGTCATAACCCACAGAGCAATAGATGGACTGAACCATTCTCCCACCTCTGGAATGTGTGTGTATTTTGAATGAGTGGGGAATATCTTCTGTTCCCCAGAGAGCAGAGAGAGGCTGCTGCTACCCACAGAGCAGAACAAGTCTCCTGTTCCCCACAGAGCAGAGCGAGGCTCCTGTTCCACACAGAGCAGAGAGAGGCTGCTGTTCCCCACAGAGCAGAGGGAGGCTGCTGTTCCCCACAGAGCAGAGAGAGGCTGCTGTTCCCCACAGAGCAGAGAGAGGCTGCTGTTCCCCACAGAGCAGAGAGAGGCTCCTGTTCCCCACAGAGCAGAGAGAGGCTCTTGTTCCCCACAGAGCAGAGAGAGGCTCCTGTTCCCCACAGAGCAGAACAAGTCTCCTGTTCCCCACAGAGCAGAGCGAGGCTCCTGTTCCACACAGAGCAGAGAGAGGCTGCTGTTCCCCACAGAGCAGAGAGAGGCTGCTGCTACCTACAGAGCAGAACGAGTCTCCTGTTCCCCAAAGAGCAGAGAGAGGCTGCTGTTCCCCACAGAGCAGAGAGAGGCTGCTGCTACCTACAGAGCAGAACGAGTCTCCTGTTCCCCACAGAGCAGAGAGAGGCCCCTGTTCCCCACAGAGCAGAGAGAGGCTGCTGCTACCTACAGAGCAGAGCGAGGCTGCTGTTCCCCACAGAGCAGAGAGAGGCTGCTGTTCCCCACAGAGCAGAGAGAGGCTGCTGTTCCCCACAGAGCAGAGAGAGGCTGCTGTTCCCCACAGAGCAGATGGAGGCTGCTGTTCCCCACAGAGCAGAGAGAGGCTGCTGCTTCCCACAGAGCAGAGAGAGGCTGCTGTTCCCCACAGAGCAGAGAGAGGCTGCTGTTCCCCACAGAGCAGAGAGAGGCTCCTGTTCCCCACAGAGCAGAGAGAGGCTCTTGTTCCCCACAGAGCAGAGAGAGGCTCCTGTTCCCCACAGAGCAGAGAGAGGCTCCTGTTCCCGACAGAGCAGAGAGAGGCTCCTGTTCCCCACAGAGCAGAGAGAGGCTGCTGTTCCCCACAGAGCAGAGAGAGGCTGCTGTTCCCCACAGAGCAGAGAGAGGCTCCTGTTCCCCACAGAGCAGAGAGAGGCTCCTGTTCCCCACAGAGCAGAGAGAGGCTCCTGTTCCCCACAGTGCAGAGAGAGGCTCCTGTTCCCCACAGAGCAGAGAGAGGCTCCTGTTCCCCACAGAGCAGAGAGAGGCTCCTGTTCCCCACAGAGCAGAGAGAGGCTCCTGTTCCCCACAGAGCAGAGAGAGGCTCCTGTTCCCCACAGAGCAGAGAGAGGCTCCTGTTCCCCACAGAGAAGAGAGAGGCTCCTGTTCCCCACAGAGCAGAGTGAGGCTGCTGTTCCCCACAGAGCAGAGAGAGGCTGCTGTTCCCCACAGAGCAGAGAGAGGCTGCTGTTCCCCACAGAGAAGAGAGAGGCTCCTGTTCCCCACAGAGAAGAGAGAGGCTCCTGTTCCCCACAGAGAAGAGAGAGGCTCCTGTTCCCCACAGAGAAGAGAGAGGCTCCTGTTCCCCACTGAGAAGAGAGAGGCTCCTGTTCCCCACAGAGCAGAGAGAGGCTGCTGTTCCCCACAGAGCAGAGAGAGGCTGCTGTTCCCCACAGAGCAGAGAGAGACTGCTGTTCCCCACAGAGCAGAGAGAGGCTGCTGTTCCCCACAGAGCAGAGAGAGGCTGCTGTTCCCCACAGAGCAGAGAGAGGCTGCTGTTCCCCACAGAGCAGAGAGAGGCTCCTGTTCCCCACAGAGCAGAGAGAGGCTGCTGTTCCCCACAGAGCAGAGAGAGGCTCCTGTTCCCCACAGAGAAGAGAGAGGCTCCTGTTCCCCACAGAGCAGAGAGAGTATCCTGTTCCCCACAGAGCAGAGAGAGGCTGCTGTTCCCCACAGAGCAGAGAGAGGCTGCTGCTACCTACAGAGCAGAACGAGTCTCCTGTTCCCCACAGAGCAGAGAGAGGCCCCTGTTCCCCACAGAGCAGAGAGAGGCTGCTGCTACCTACAGAGCAGAGCGAGGCTGCTGTTCCCCACAGAGCAGAGAGAGGCTGCTGTTCCCCACAGAGCAGAGAGAGGCTGCTGTTCCCCACAGAGCAGAGAGAGGCTGCTGTTCCCCACAGAGCAGAGGGAGGCTGCTGTTCCCCACAGAGCAGAGAGAGGCTGCTGCTTCCCACAGAGCAGAGAGAGGCTCCTGTTCAAATCAAATCAAATCAAATCAAATTTATTTATATAGCCCTTCGTACATCAGCTGATATCTCAAAGTGCTGTACAGAAACCCAGCCTAAAACCCCAAACAGCAAGCAATGCAGGTGTAGAAGCACGGTGGCTAGGAAAAACTCCCTAGAAAGGCCAAAACCTAGGAAGAAACCTAGAGAGGAACCAGGCTATGTGGGGTGGCCAGTCCTCTTCTGGCTGTTCCCCACAGAGCAGAGAGAGGCTGCTGTTCCCCACAGAGCAGAGAGAGGCTGCTGTTCCCCACAGAGCAGAGAGAGGCTCCTGTTCCCCACAGAGCAGAGAGAGGCTCTTGTTCCCAACAGAGCAGAGAGAGGCTCCTGTTCCCCACAGAGCAGAGAGAGGCTCCTGTTCCCGACAGAGCAGAGAGAGGCTCCTGTTCCCCACAGAGCAGAGAGAGGCTGCTGTTCCCCACAGAGCAGAGAGAGGCTGCTGTTCCCCACAGAGCAGAGAGAGGCTCCTGTTCCCCACAGAGCAGAGAGAGGCTCCTGTTCCCCACAGAGCAGAGAGAGGCTCCTGTTCCCCACAGAGCAGAGAGAGGCTCCTGTTCCCGACAGAGCAGAGAGAGGCTCCTGTTCCCCACAGAGCAGAGAGAGGCTCCTGTTCCCCACAGAGCAGAGAGAGGCTCCTGTTCCCCACAGAGCAGAGAGAGGCTCCTGTTCCCCACAGAGCAGAGAGAGGCTCCTGTTCCCCACAGAGAAGAGAGAGGCTCCTGTTCCCCACAGAGCAGAGTGAGGCTGCTGTTCCCCACAGAGCAGAGAGAGGCTGCTGTTCCCCACAGAGCAGAGAGAGGCTGCTGTTCCCCACAGAGAAGAGAGAGGCTCCTGTTCCCCACAGAGAAGAGAGAGGCTCCTGTTCACCACAGAGAAGAGAGAGGCTCCTGTTCCCCACAGAGAAGAGAGAGGCTCCTGTTCCCCACTGAGAAGAGAGAGGCTCCTGTTCCCCACAGAGCAGAGAGAGGCTGCTGTTCCCCACAGAGCAGAGAGAGGCTGCTGTTCCCCACAGAGCAGAGAGAGACTGCTGTTCCCCACAGAGCAGAGAGAGGCTGCTGTTCCCCACAGAGCAGAGAGAGGCTGCTGTTCCCCACAGAGCAGAGAGAGGCTGCTGTTCCCCACAGAGCAGAGAGAGGCTCCTGTTCCCCACAGAGCAGAGAGAGGCTGCTGTTCCCCACAGAGCAGAGAGAGGCTCCTGTTCCCCACAGAGAAGAGAGAGGCTCCTGTTCCCCACAGAGCAGAGAGAGTATCCTGTTCCCCACAGAGCAGAGAGAGGCTGCTGTTCCCCACAGAGCAGAGAGAGGCTGCTGCTACCTACAGAGCAGAACGAGTCTCCTGTTCCCCACAGAGCAGAGAGAGGCCCCTGTTCCCCACAGAGCAGAGAGAGGCTGCTGCTACCTACAGAGCAGAGCGAGGCTGCTGTTCCCCACAGAGCAGAGAGAGGCTGCTGTTCCCCACAGAGCAGAGAGAGGCTGCTGTTCCCCACAGAGCAGAGAGAGGCTGCTGTTCCCCACAGAGCAGAGAGAGGCTGCTGTTCCCCACAGAGCAGAGAGAGGCTGCTGTTCCCCACAGAGCAGAGGGAGGCTGCTGTTCCCCACAGAGCAGAGAGAGGCTGCTGCTTCCCACAAAGCAGAGAGAGGCTCCTGTTCCCCACAGAGCAGAGAGAGGCTGCTGTTCCCCACAGAGCAGAGAGAGGCTGCTGTTCCCCACAGAGCAGAGAGAGGCTCCTGTTCCCCACAGAGCAGAGAGAGGCTCTTGTTCCCCACAGAGCAGAGAGAGGCTCCTGTTTCCCACAGAGCAGAGAGAGGCTCCTGTTCCCGACAGAGCAGAGAGAGGCTCCTGTTCCCCACAGAGCAGAGAGAGGCTGCTGTTCCCCACAGAGCAGAGAGAGGCTGCTGTTCCCCACAGAGCAGAGAGAGGCTCCTGTTCCCCACAGAGCAGAGAGAGGCTCTTGTTCCCCACAGAGCAGAGAGAGGCTCCTGTTCCCCACAGAGCAGAGAGAGGCTCCTGTTCCCGACAGAGCAGAGAGAGGCTCCTGTTCCCCACAGAGCAGAGAGAGGCTCCTGTTCCCCACAGAGCAGAGAGAGGCTCCTGTTCCCCACAGAGCAGAGAGAGGCTCCTGTTCCCCACAGAGCAGAGAGAGGCTCCTGTTCCCCACAGAGAAGAGAGAGGCTCCTGTTCCCCACAGAGCAGAGTGAGGCTGCTGTTCCCCACAGAGCAGAGAGAGGCTGCTGTTCCCCACAGAGCAGAGAGAGGCTGCTGTTCCCCACAGAGAAGAGAGAGGCTCCTGTTCCCCACAGAGAAGAGAGAGGCTCCTGTTCCCCACAGAGAAGAGAGAGGCTCCTGTTCCCCACAGAGAAGAGAGAGGCTCCTGTTCCCCACTGAGAAGAGAGAGGCTGCTGTTCCCCACAGAGCAGAGAGAGGCTCCTGTTCCCCACAGAGCAGAGAGAGGCTCTTGTTCCCCACAGAGCAGAGAGAGGCTCCTGTTCCCCACAGAGCAGAGAGAGGCTCCTGTTCCCGACAGAGCAGAGAGAGGCTCCTGTTCCCCACAGAGCAGAGAGAGGCTCCTGTTCCCCACAGAGCAGAGAGAGGCTCCTGTTCCCCACAGAGCAGAGAGAGGCTCCTGTTCCCCACAGAGCAGAGAGAGGCTCCTGTTCCCCACAGAGAAGAGAGAGGCTCCTGTTCCCCACAGAGCAGAGTGAGGCTGCTGTTCCCCACAGAGCAGAGAGAGGCTGCTGTTCCCCACAGAGCAGAGAGAGGCTGCTGTTCCCCACAGAGAAGAGAGAGGCTCCTGTTCCCCACAGAGAAGAGAGAGGCTCCTGTTCCCCACAGAGAAGAGAGAGGCTCCTGTTCCCCACAGAGAAGAGAGAGGCTCCTGTTCCCCACTGAGAAGAGAGAGGCTCCTGTTCCCCACAGAGCAGAGAGAGGCTGCTGTTCCCCACAGAGCAGAGAGAGGCTGCTGTTCCCCACAGAGCAGAGAGAGACTGCTGTTCCCCACAGAGCAGAGAGAGGCTGCTGTTCCCCACAGAGCAGAGAGAGGCTGCTGTTCCCTACAGAGCAGAGAGATGCTGCTGTTCCCCACAGAGCAGAGAGAGGCTCCTGTTCCCCACAGAGCAGAGAGAGGCTGCTGTTCCCCACAGAGCAGAGAGAGGCTCCTGTTCCCCACAGAGAAGAGAGAGGCTCCTGTTCCCCACAGAGCAGAGAGAGGCTCCTGTTCCCCACAGAGCAGAGAGAGGCTCCTGTTCCCCACAGAGCAGAGAGAGGCTCCTGTTCCCCACAGAGCAGAGAGAGGCTGCTGTTTCCCACAGAGCAGAGCGCTGTTCCAGATGTTCTGAGCCAGCCCAGGCCTGTTTTGTGACCTTATGATGTTTTCAGAGTAGGCAGAGAGAGGAGGAGGGTGGAGGGGGGGGGGGGCTAGGTGGTCGTTCTGAGTAGAAGGAAACCAGCACCACCCTCTTCCAGGGCATAAAATGTACACCCACCAAATGCGGGTAGATTTAGGTATTGGCGGGTAAGAATATCTATATGTTTGAGGGTCGTCAATCTGTGCAGGGCTCTACAGTGTGAGCATTACATTCTCATTTGCGAATAAATACAGTCAAAAGTCAAGAATGAGCAAATGTGCAAGTTACGATTTCTAGCAGAAAAATGCTTAAGTAGCTGTTTTCAAAGTATTTCTGCTGTTTTGTTTCATAGCTGCTAGACCACATCTTGCGCAGCAACAGCTTTGCTCACTGTGAGTGAAGCGCAGATAGATTCATTTTTGGAGGTGCTGGCAGAGGCACAGCAGGCTGTCTAATTTACTCAAGTCAGCTAAGTGAGACTTTATCTTTGTGTTTCTTGCCTAGTTACATTGTTTTGTTCACAAGCCTGGTTGTTTTTCAATGTTAGCATGAGTCCACCGCTTCAACTAATAGCTGACATGACTGTAGGGGCCCCGTTACCACGGTAACCCCTCCCGCAGTTAAAGGGGCAGCTGAACATTTAGTCATTTAGAAATTTTGGTTTAAAGACTCGGGTCACAAAAAATAAAATGAAATTGAGCAATAATCCACATGACTTCTTACTAATACATTTCTTGTTTTAGAAACATTACAAAGCACGGTCGTCAGTTTAAAAAAAAATGTCATTATGTTTGGGCTGGTAAATCAGTTTTTTTTTTAAATGTCATTATGTTTGGGCTGGTAAATCAGTTTTTTTTTTCATCTACCTGGCACAGTGGCTGGTGGAGCCAAACATACATTTTGGACCCTGCCCTCTTCCCCTGCGGAGGTCCTGCAGTCCATGGTTCAGACAGACGTCAGTACAGAGTTCTGCTGAACGAAGCTGGCGCTGAAGGCTGGGTTGGCATTAGGGCTAGTCAGGGCTCAGCTCCGCGGTGTCCTTTGTGTGTGAGTTACAGATGTCTTTTGTCCTGGTGCCCCTCTGGGCTAGTGCTAATTACAGGATCTGCTGTCTTGGATTGGTCTGCTCCCCCCCCCCTCCGACACACCCCCTCTGGCCCTCTGGCAGTCACAAGCCCACTTTTGCTCTGACAGGCAGGTTTTTTTATGAGAGTCTTACCAAAGTCACATCTAACAATGTGGAGGGACAACACACCACAAGGCAGCCTAGTGGTTTCATGTGACAAGAGACCCAAAGAGACCCCGAGAGCCTGATGGGTCAATAAGGATGGTAGTCTGAGAGCTACACCGTGTTAAAAATACTCCTACATCACAATGAATGGGTCTCACACTGGGCCCCTTCACTCAGCAGTAGTAAACTAGTCTCTAGTCTCACACTGGGCCCCTCCACTCAGCAGTAGTAAACTAGTCTCACAATGGGCCACTCCACTCAGCAGTAGTAAACTAGTCTCACACTGGGCCCCTCCACTCAGCAGTAGTAAACTAGTCTCACACTGGGCCCCTTCACTCAGCAGTAGTAAACTAGTCTCAAAATGGGACCCTTGACTCAGCAGTAGTAAACTAGTCTCACACTGGGCCCCTCCACTCAGCAGTAGTAAACTAGTCTCTAGTCTCACACTGGGCCCCTTCACTTAGCAGTAGTAAACTAGTCTCTAGTCTCACACTGGGCCCCTTCACTCAGCAGTAGTAAACTAGTCTCTAGTCTCACACTGGGCCCCTTCACTCAGCAGTAGTAAACTAGTCTCACACTGGGCCCCTTCACTCAGCAGTAGTAAACTAGTCTCACACTGGGCCCCTCCACTCAGCAGTAGTAAACTAGTCTCTAGTCTCACACTGGGCCCCTTCACTCAGCAGTAGTAAACTAGTCTCTAGTCTCACACTGGGCCCCTTCACTCAGCAGTAGTAAACTAGTCTCACACTGGGCCTCTCCACTCAGCAGAATTAAACTAGTCTCTAGTCTCACACTGGGCCCCTTCACTCAGCAGTAGTAAACTAGTCTCACACTGGGCCCCTTCACTCAGCAGTAGTAAACTAGTCTCTAGTCTCACACTGGGCCCCTCCGCTCAGCAGTAGTAAACTAGTCTCTAGTCTCACACTGGGCCCCTCCACTCAGCAGTAGTAAACTAGTCTCACACTGGGCCCCTTCACTCAGCAGTAGTAAACTAGTCTCACACTGGGCCCCTCCACTCAGCAGTAGTAAACTAGTCTCTAGTCTCACACTGGGCCCCTCCACTCAGCAGTAGTAAACTAGTCTCTAGTCTCACACTGGGCCCCTCCACTCAGCAGTAGTAAACTAGTCTCTAGTCTCACACTGGGCCCCTCCACTCAGCAGTAGTAAACTAGTCTCTAGTCTCACACTGGGCCCCTTCACTCAGCAGTAGTAAACTAGTCTCTAGTCTCACACTGGGCCCCTCCACTCAGCAGTAGTAAACTAGTCTCTAGTCTCACACTGGGCCCCTCCACTCAGCAGTAGTAAACTAGTCTCTAGTCTCACACTGGGCCCCTCCACTCAGCAGTAGTAAACTAGTCTCACACTGGGCCCCTCCACTCAACAGTAGTAAACTAGTCTCTAGTTTCACACTGGGCCCCTCCACTCAGCAGTAGTAAACTAGTCTCACACTGGGCCCCTTCACTCAGCAGTAGTAAACTAGTCTCACACTGGGCCACTTCACTCAGCAGTAGTAAACTAGTCTCTAGTCTCACACTGGGCCCCTTCACTCAGCAGTAGTAAACTAGTCTCTAGTCTCACACTGGGCCCCTTCACTCAGCAGTAGTAAACTAGTCTCTAGTCTCACACTGGGCCCCTTCACTCAGCAGTAGTAAACTAGTCTCTAGTCTCACACTGGGCCCCTTCACTCAGCAGTAGTAAACTAGTCTCTAGTCTCACACTGGGCCCCTTCACTGAGCAGTAGTAAACTAGTCTCACACTGGGCCCCTTCACTGAGCAGTAGTAAACTAGTCTCACACTGGGCCCCTTCACTGAGCAGTAGTAAACTAGTCTCACATTGGGCCCCTTCAGTCAGCAGTAGTAAACTAGTCTCTAGTCTCACACTGGGCCCCTCCACTCAGCAGTAGTAAACTAGTCTCACACTGGGCCCCTTCACTGAGCAGTAGTAAACTAGTCTCACACTGGGCCCCTTCACTCAGCAGTAGTAAACTAGTCTCTAGTGCAGCTGACTTCGGTAGCCAGCTATACGGTGTTTCCTCCGAAACATTGGTGCGTCTGGCCTAGGGGTTAAGTGAGCAGTGTGTCAAGAAGCAGTGCGTCTTGGCAGGGTCGTGTTTCAGGGGAAGCATGGCTCTCCACCTTCTTCTCTCCCAAGTCTGTACGGCAGTTGCAGCAATGGGAAAGGAAAAAAACTGTAACTACTATATCTAAATTATTATATATTTATTTTAACGTACATGTTCCATACTGTCTCTCTCTTTTACCTGGTATGTATATAGGTTTGTTTTGGCCCTCAAAAGTCCATATGTGCCCTAGTCAAAAGTAGTGCACTGTAAAGTGTTCCATTTGGGATACCCACAATGTGCTTTACCAAAGTGCTTTAGTGGGAAACTGTAACCGGTGGAACCGTTGAAAGAGTCCCAGCATCTCTCCTCTTTATAGTCACAGTGGAAGAGTCCCAGCGTCTCTCCTCTTTATAGTCACAGTGGAAGAGTCCCAGCATCTCTCCTCTTTATAGTCACAGTGAAAGAGTCCCAGCATCTCTCCTCTTTATAGTCACAGTGTCTCTCCTCTTTATAGTCACAGTGGAAGAGTCCCAGCATCTCTCCTCTTTATAGTCACAGTGGAAGAGTCCCAGCTATCTCTCCTCTTTATAGTCACAGTGTCTCTCCTCTTTATAGTCACAGTGTCTCTCCTCTTTATAGTCACAGTGGAAGAGTCTCAGCATCTCTCCTCTTTATAGTCACAGTGGAAGAGTCCCAGCATCTCTCCTCTTTATAGTCACAGTGAAAGAGTCCCAGCATCTCTCCTCTTTATAGTCAGTGGAAGAGTCCCAGCATCTCTCCTCTTTATAGTCACAGTGGAAGAGTCCCAGCGTCTCTCCTCTTTATAGTCACAGTGGAATAGTCCCAGCGTCTCTCCTCTTTATAGTCACAGTGGAAGAGTCCCAGCATCTCTCCTCTTTATAGTCACAGTGGAATAGTCCCAGCGTCTCTCCTCTTTATAGTCACAGTGGAAGAGTCCCAGCATCTCTCCTCTTTATAGCCACAGTGGAAAAGTCCCAGCGTCTCTCCTCTTTATAGTCTCAGCATCTCTCCTCTTTATAGTCCCAGCATCTCTCCTCTTTACAGTCACAGTGGAAGAGTCACAGCATCTCTCCTCTTTATAGCCACAGTGGAATAGTCCCTGCGTCTCTCCTCTTTATAGTCTCAGCATCTCTCCTCTTTATAGTCACAGTGGAATAGTCCCAGCGTCTCTCCTCTTTATAGTCACAGTGGAAGAGTCCCAGCATCTCTCCTCTTCATAGCCACAGTGGAATAGTCCCAGCGTCTCTCCTCTTTATAGTCTCAGCATCTCTCCTCTTTATAGTCACAGTGTCTATCCTCTTTATAGTCAGAGTGGAAGAGTCCCAGCGTCTCTCCTCTTTATAGTCCCAGCATCTCTCCTCTTTATAGTCACAGTGTCTATCCTCTTTATAGTCAGAGTGGAAGAGTCCCAGCGTCTCTCCTCTTTATAGTCCCAGCATCTCTCCTCTTTATAGTCACAGTGGAAGAGTCCCAGCATCTCTCCTCTTTATAGTCCCAGCATCTCTCCTCTTTATAGTCCCAGCATCTCTCCTCGTTATAGTCCCAGCATCTCTCCTCTTTATAGTCACAGTGGAAGAGTCCCAGCGTCTCTCCTCTTTATAGTCACAGTGGAATAGTCCCAGCGTCTCTCCTCTTTATAGTCTCAGCATCTCTCCTATTTATAGTCACAGCGTCTCTCCTCTTTATAGTCACAGTGGAAGAGTCCCAGGATCTCTCCTCTTTATAGCCACAGTGGAAGAGTCCCAGCATCTCTCCTCGTTATAGTCACAGCGTCTCTCCTGTTTATAGTCACAGTGGAAGAGTCCCAGCATCTCTCCTCTTTATAGTCACAGTGTCTCTCCTCTTCATAGTCACAGTGGAAGAGTCCCAGCATAACTCCTCCTTATAGTCCCAGCATCTCTCCTATTTATAGTCACAGTGGAAGAGTCCCAGCATCTCTCCACTTTATAGTCCCAGCATCTCTCCTCTTTATAGTCCCAGCATCTCTCCTCTTTATAGTCACAGTGGAAGAGTCCCAGCATCTCTCCTCTTTATAGTCACAGTGTCTCTCCTCTTTATAGTCACAGTGGAAGAGTGCCAGCGTCTCTCCTCTTTATAGTCCCAGTGGAAGAGTCCCAGCATCTCTCCTCTTCATAGTCACAGTGAAAGAGTCCCAGCATCTCTCCTCATAGTCACAGTGGCTCTCCTCTTTATAGTAACAGTGGAAGAGCACCAGCATCTCTCCTCTTTATAGTCACAGTGTCTCTCCTCTTTATAGTCACAGTGGAAGAGTCCCAGCATCTCTCCTCTTCATAGTCACAGTGAAAGAGACCCAGCATCTCTCCTCTTTATAGTCACAGTGAAAGAGTCCCAGCATCTCTCCTCTTTATAGTCACAGTGAAAGAGTCCCAGCATCACTCCTCTTTATAGTCAGTGGAAGAGTCCCAGCATCTCTCCTCTTTATAGTCCCAGTGGAAGAGCCCCAGCATCTCCCATCTTTATAGTCCCAGTGGAAGAGCCCCAGCATCTCTTCTCTTTATAGTCACAGTGGAAGAGCCCCAGCATCTCCCCTCTTTATAGTCACAGTGGAAGAGCCCCAGCATCTCTCCTCTTTATAGTCACAGTGGAATAGTCCCAGCGTCTCTCCTCTTTATAGTCACAGTGGAATAGTCCCAGCGTCTCTCCTCTTTATAGTCTCAGCATCTCTCCTCTTAATAGTCACAGTGTCTCTCCTCTTTATAGTCACAGTGGAAGAGTCCCAGCATCTCTCCTCTTTATAGCCACAGTGGAAGAGTCCCAGCATCTCTCCTCGTTATAGTCACAGCGTCTCTCCTCTTTATAGTCACAGTGGAAGAGGCCCAGCATCTCCCCTCCTTATAGTCCCAGTGGAAGAGCCCCAGCGTCTCTCCTCTTTATAGTCACAGTGGAATAGTCCCAGCGTCTCTCCTCTTTATAGTCTCAGAATCTCTCCTATTTATAGTCACAGCGTCTCTCCTCTTTATAGTCACAGTGGAAGAGTCCCAGCATCTCTCCTCTTTATAGCCACAGTGGAATAGTCCCAGCATCTCTCCTCGTTATAGTCACAGCGTCTCTCCTGTTTATAGTCACAGTGGAAGAGTCCCAGCATCTCTCCTCTTTATAGTCACAGTGTCTCTCCTCTTTATAGTCACAGTGGAAGAGTCCCAGCATAACTCCTCCTTATAGTCCCAGCATCGCTCCTATTTATAGTCACAGTGGAAGAGTCCCAGCATCTCTCCACTTTATAGTCCCAGCATCTCTCCTCTTTATAGTCCCAGCATCTCTCCTCTTTATAGTCACAGTGGAAGAGTCCCAGCATCTCTCCTCTTTATAGTCACAGTGTCTCTCCTCTTTATAGTCACAGTGGAAGAGTCCCAGCATCTCTCCTCTTCATAGTCACAGTGAAAGAGTCCCAGCATCTCTCCTCATAGTCACAGTGGCTCTCCTCTTTATAGTAACAGTGGAAGAGCACCAGCATCTCTCCTCTTTATAGCCACAGTGGAAAAGTCCCAGCGTCTCTCCTCTTTATAGTCTCAGCATCTCTCCTCTTTATAGTCCCAGCATCTCTCCTCTTTACAGTCACAGTGGAAGAGTCACAGCATCTCTCCTCTTTATAGCCACAGTGGAATAGTCCCTGCGTCTCTCCTCTTTATAGTCTCAGCATCTCTCCTCTTTATAGTCACAGTGGAATAGTCCCAGCGTCTCTCCTCTTTATAGTCACAGTGGAAGAGTCCCAGCATCTCTCCTCTTCATAGCCACAGTGGAATAGTCCCAGCGTCTCTCCTCTTTATAGTCTCAGCATCTCTCCTCTTTATAGTCACAGTGAAAGAGTCCCAGCATCTCTCCTCTTTATAGTGACAGTGTCTATCCTCTTTATAGTCAGAGTGGAAGAGGCCCAGCATCTCTCCTCTTTATAGGCCCAGCATCTCTCCTCTTTATAGTCACAGTGGAAGAGTCCCAGCATCTCTCCTCTTTATAGTCCCAGCATCTCTCCTCTTTATAGTCCCAGCATCTCTCCTCGTTATAGTCCCAGCATCTCTCCTCTTTATAGTCACAGTGGAAGAGTCCCAGCGTCTCTCCTCTTTATAGTCACAGTGGAATAGTCCCAGCATCTCTCCTCTTTATAGTCTCAGCATCTCTCCTGGTTATAGTCACAGCGTCTCTCCTCTTTATAGTCACAGTGGAAGAGTCCCAGCATCTCTCCTCTTTATAGCCACAGTGGAAGAGTCCCAGCATCTCTCCTCGTTATAGTCACAGCGTCTCTCCTGTTTATAGTCACAGTGGAAGAGTCCCAGCATCTCTCCTCTTTATAGTCACAGTGTCTCTCCTCTTTATAGTCACAGTGGAAGAGTCCCAGCATAACTCCTCCTTATAGTCCCAGCATCTCTCCTATTTATAGTCACAGTGGAAGAGTCCCAGCATCTCTCCTCTTTATAGTCCCAGCATCTCTCCTCTTTATAGTCACAGTGGAAGAGTCCCAGCATCTCTCCTCTTTATAGTCACAGTGTCTCTCCACTTTATAGTCACAGTGGAAGAGTCCCAGCATCTCTCCTCTTTATAGTCCCAGTGGAAGAGTCCCAGCATCTCTCCTCTTCATAGTCACAGTGAAAGAGTCCCAGCATCTCTCCTCATAGTCACAGTGTCTCTCCTCTTTATAGTCACAGTGGAAGAGTCCCAGCATCTCTCCTCTTCATAGTCACAGTGAAAGAGACCCAGCATCTCTCCTCTTTATAGTCACAGTGAAAGAGTCCCAGCATCTCTCCTCTTTATAGTCACAGTGAAAGAGTCCCAGCATCACTCCTCTTTATAGTCAGTGGAAGAGTCCCAGCATCTCTCCTCTTTATAGTCACAGTGGAAGAGTCCCAGCATCTCTCCTCTTTATAGTCCCAGTGGAAGAGCCCCATTATCTCCCATCTTTATAGTCCCAGTGGAAGAGCCCCAGCATCTCTTCTCTTTATAGTCACAGTGGAAGAGCCCCAGCATCTCCCCTCTTTATAGTCACAGTGGAAGAGCCCCAGCATCTCTCCTCTTTATAGTCACAGTGGAATAGTCCCAGCGTCTCTCCTCTTTATAGTCACAGTGGAATAGTCCCAGCGTCTCTCCTCTTTATAGTCTCAGCATCTCTCCTCTTAATAGTCACAGTGTCTCTCCTCTTTATAGTCACAGTGGAAGAGTCCCAGCATCTCTCCTCTTTATAGCCACAGTGGAAGAGTCCCAGCATCTCTCCTCGTTATAGTCACAGCGTCTCTCCTCTTTATAGTCACAGTGGAAGAGGCCCAGCATCTCTCCTCTTTATAGTCACAGTGTCTCTCCTCTTTATAGTCACAGTGGAAGAGTCCCAGCATCTCTCCTCTTTATAGTCCCAGCATCTCTCCTCTTTATAGTCACAGTGGAAGAGCCCCAGCATCTCTCCTCTTTATAGTCCCAGTGGAAGAGCCCCAGCATCTCCCCTCTTTATAGTCCCAGTGGAAGAGCCCCAGCATCTCTTCTCTTTATAGTCACATTGGAAGAGCCCCAGCATCTCCCCTCTTTATAGTCCCAGTGGAAGAGCCCCAGCATCTCTCCTCTTTATAGTCACAGTGTCTCTCCTCTTTATAGTCACAGTGGAAGAGTCCCAGCATCTCTCTTCTTTATAGTCCCAGCATCTCTCCTCTTTATAGTCACAGTGGAAGAGCCCCAGCATCTCCCCTCTTTATAGTCCCAGTGGAAGAGCCCCAGCATCTCCCCTCTTTATAGTCCCAGTGGAAGAGCCCCAGCATCTCTTCTCTTTATAGTCACAGTGGAAGAGCCCCAGCATCTCCCCTCTTTATAGTCACAGTGGAAGAGCCCCAGCATCTCTCCTCTTTATAGTCACAGTGGAAGAGTCCCAGCATCTCTCCTCTTTATAGTCACAGTGGAAGAGTGGAAGAGTTTTATTAAGTACTAAAAAAAATGCAAACAGAGAATCAGAAGGAGGCAAGTACTTTTCCACTGCACTGTATTAGGTTGCCAAAAATTGTAAAATCATGATTCACTCTATGGTATGTTCGTTGGCAACCAACATTAAGTTATTGATTTCCCACTATGTCAACAAAACATTTTATATACTAATTGAAAGTAAAGGGATATCGGTGAACAAATGTGTTGTCAAGGCTACGATGGCGCCAGTGTAATGAGTGGAGCTTCCACAGGTGTTCGAAAGCTCATATCAGACCGACAGCCTAATGTCTTTTAGGTAGTTCATTATGAGTTTACGTTTAGAAAACGATCTCTCCGCAGGCAATTACAGGGATGATAAAAACAGCTTGATTGCCATAGCAACATCCGGGAAACTGGGCAGAAGGGAGTGGTGCATCAAAAACCACCGGTTCTGCAACATCTTTAATTGAGCCTCACATTCTTAATTGCCGGTGTTGTGCCGAAAACCTCCCCACTGCCAGAATTCCCTTCTAATGTCCTTCATTTTGTGTCTTGAGTCAAATACTTTCTGTGGCACACATCATAGTCTAGTACTTTATATATGTTTCCTCCAGCATCTTCACAAGGTCCTTTGCTGTTGTTCTGGGATTGATTTGCACTTTTCGCACCAAAGTACGTTAATCTCTAGGAGACAGAACGCATCTCGTTCCTGAGCGGTATGACAGCTGAGTGGGTCCATGGTGTTTATACTTGCGTACTATTGTTTGTACAGATGGACGTGGTACCTTCAGGCATTTGGAAATTGCTCCCAAGGATGAACCAGACTTGTGGAGGTCTAAAAGTTTTTTTCTGAGGTCTTGGCTGATTTCTTTTGATTTTTCCATGATGTCAAGCAAAGAGGCACTGAGTTTGAAGGTAGGCCATCCGCGGATGCTACACTACAGGACTGTTTTGCTAGCACAGACTGGAATATGTTCCCGGGATTCATCCAATGGCATTGAGGAGTATACCACTTCATTCACCGTGCGTGTTGAGCGAGTCACTGGTGCTTCCTGCTTTAATTTTTGCTTGTAAGCAGGAATCAGGAGGATAGAATTATGGTCTAATTTGCCAAATGGAAGGCGAGGGAGAGCTTTTTATCCATCTCTGTGTGTGGAGTAAAGGTGGACTAGAGTTTTTTTCCCATCTGGTTGCACATGTGACATGCTGGTGTTGCATGTGTTAGTTTGCCTGCATTAAAGTCCCCGGCCACTAGGAGCGCCGCTTATGGCCTTATAGAGTTGGTTGAGTGCGGTCTTAGTGCCAGCTTCGTTCTGTGGTGGTAAATAGTCGGCTACGAATAATACAGATGAGAACTCTCTTGGTAGATAGTGTGGTCTACAGCTTATCATTAGGTACTCTACCTCAGGCGAGCAATACCTCAAGACTTTTTTAATATTAGACATCGCGCACCAGCTGTTATTGACAAATAGACACACCCCCACCCCTTGTCGAAAATCCTGCTAGCTTTATATTGTCAGTTTCGTCGGTCAGCCACGTCTCGGTGAAACATAAGATGTTACAGTTTTTAATGTCCCATTGGTAGGATAATCTTAATCGTAGGTCATCAATTTTATTTTCCAATGAAAGCACGTTAGCAAGAAGAACGGATGGCAGTGGGATTTTACTTGCTCGCCCCTGGATTCGCAGAAGGATCTCCGATCTGCGGCCCCTTTTCCGGAGTCTTTTCTTCACGCCAAATAGTGTGGATTTGGGCCTGTTCCAGTGAAAGCAGGATATTCTTCTCGTCAAACTCGTGTAAGGAAAACGTTTCTTCCAGTCTGTGGTCAGTGATCGCTTTTCTGATGTCCAGAAGTTATTTTCGGTCATAAGAAACGGTAGCAGCAACATTATGTACACGACAAGTTATAAAACAAGTTACACAAAATGCAAACAAATAACAAAATAGCACAACTGGTTGGGAGAATGTAAAACGTCAGCCATGTTCTTCGGCGCCATCTTAAACACAATTAACACGCTAGTTAGCTACCGCACGTTCTTGTCAAACTGTTAACGGAGTAGCTAGCAAGCAACAAGTTATGCCAAGTAACAGTCTAAAAACTACTTAAAGGGCAAATAAATCAGATTTTACCATTCAGAGAAGTCTCATGGTCAGGAATCAAATTTCTATCTGACGTCAAACAACCTACAAAGCTGGCTTGAAATATCCGATTCCATGTGCATTTTGGCTGGTCAGACTGCAGGAAAGAGAACAGATTTGAATCAGATATGCAAAAAAAAATGTTTTGAGTCACTTCAAACTGTCAATGTGAACAAGGCTTTAGACAAGCTAGCTACTCTAACTTGATTGATAGTCTTATTAAATGGCTTCTTGGTAGCTTGTTATGAGATTGGGAACCTATCTGGGCTATCTAAAGCCAACTCCACAAAAATGCTCCCGTGGCTAGTAGTACTACAGAAAAACAAAAACGAAAGTATAATTTTTATTTGTAAAACATTTTTAATGGACAAATCTGAGGGGGCACTAGCCCCCAATTGGCATGACACCTCTGCCCTGGACAGATATTTTTTTTGTTGAATAAACATCAGAATTGGGCTGCCTGTGTGAACACAGCCATTGTGACCATAGCAACGCTATTCCTCTAACGCTGTCGTCTCACGTCTGACTTTATTGTAGTCCGGGGTGTATTCACTAGGAACTAAAGAGAACGAAACGGGGCTGGACCTTGGTGAATTTGTCAAATAGAAACGCTAGTTTTCGTTGGAAAACAAAACGGTTTGGACTAATGATTACACCCCGTAGTAAATGTTTCCTCTCTCCCAATTGCCAGCATCTGTTGCTCATTTCACAATCGTCCCGCCCATGCTGTGCTGTGCCGGCGCTCCGGTCTATTAGTCAAAGAGTTCTTCTGGTTTAGATGACTTTCTACTGTCGCTACTCTCCTACTATGCAGATAGATAACTGTCACTAAAGAAGACTCGTCACAGGTTAGTGGATATGGGGACATTTTAACTTTTTATTTTCTATGTTTAGCTTTGTGTTGTGAAAAGGGAGGAGAGAGATCTCAGAGTAGTGACTTGCTGTTTCTCTGAGGGTGATCATGGTAATCGGTGCAAAACATGAACTTTAACAAATACCATCAAGTTTACAGCTTTCTTCTTCTTCTTAGGATTCATTCAGATTTTTAGGAGAATTAAATCAAAAGAGGGGAAAGTATTTTTATTATCATCATGATTCAACTGAATGGAAAAAAAAGGTGATAGCACAGCCAAGATTATAAAATACATGTTAAGACCTTTTTTAAGGTAAAATGTTTGCTGTCTCTATTCTCCACCAAATGTCAAAGTTTTCACAGATGTGTTGAACAGGGCTAATCTGAGGATCAAGGTTTTCCTTCCATTCCCTGGTTATCTATCTTCAAACAAACACTGAAGAATAAGTCTGGGAAAGTAAATTGTTGACATTTTAATGACCTCCGTCTTACAGTAGTTTGATAAATGTTTACTGATGAATTCATTACATTTCGGTATGTTTCAAAGATGGGGTGTAGATGTCTCCCACACTACCTCCGGAGGTGGACGTCTGTCTGGTTTACAAGCACTGTAACATGGAGATATGACCGTGACAGATGTCTCCCACACACAGACTCAACCTTTTGTATCCATGTCATTCTAGACAGAATGAGTAGTGCCATTTGAGGCTACCTTCATTATTTTTTTTAAAGTAGTCCATTTTCTTCATAATTGTCTGATCCCTCCTGGTGACCTGGTTGGACATGACTCCAACAGGGTCACCAAGAGGGATCAACCAATGAATTGGAAGTCCCACCCAGTTGACTACATTAAAATGGGATAGGAACTCAATGGCGCTGCCCGTGCTAATACAGACTTTGGGCCACTAAAGTTCTCTATCATTCTCTATTCTGCCACAATACCTCTGGAGGTAGTGTGTGTGAGTCATCTACTGTACCCCACATACCCCTCTCTGAGTGGTACAGCATATAGACAATAGCTCTCCCACATCACATGCTCCTGTAAGAATGACCTTTAATACCAGTAGACTATATATATTTATTTATTTTCTCTTTTAGCCCAATTGAAAATGTAAAGGCTTTTATAATATCCACACTCTTTTGAATCGTGGCATTGATCAAGTGCGCAACACTATGTGCGGTATGGTTTTAGATGGGAAGCTTCTGTATAGTTTGTATTGCTATCTTTCTTTTGTTAGGCTAAATGTTACGGTATGCTAATAGCCGCACTCCCACATGAAGCAGGAATGTGGCTTTGGCCACTCCACATCCCAAGGCTAGGGTAAACAGACAAGGTTAATCTGATGTTAAAGAGTATGTATTTCACTCATGTAAATCCAATCGGAACAGAATGTAGTGCCCTAAAGGCCATGTTATCCGCCCAGCACTGTGTTTACCATGTCATTGTAGTCAGAGGGAGGTGACAGATGAGGTATAGAAGTGCGTGTTCTCATACGGGTGCTAATGATTGTACTCTATCAGAGTAACTGTTGACATTCAAAATGTTCCTCGTGGTTCCGTCACAGCCAGGTGCATGTGAACAATACATTGATTGCACTCCAAAGGTCCTTTTTGTTTTTTACATAACTGTTCTATTTCTATACGGTCCACTACTTTTGACCCGAGCCACTTGGGACAGAGACATTTCCTCAGAGTAGAGATGTGATTCTGGTTTCCTGGTGTTTCCAGTACTTGTGAAAATAACCTCTCAAAACAAAGGGGCTGATCGCGGACTTCAGGAAACGGCAGAGGGAGCACCCCCCCCCCCTATCCACATCAACGGGACTGCAGTGGGGAAGGTGGAAAGCTTCAAGTTCCTCGGCGTACACATCACTGACATTCTGAAATTGTCATCCCACACAGACATGAGGCTGAAGAAATTCCTTCTTGGCCCCTACGACCCTCACTAACTTTAATATGTACAATTGAGAGCATCCTGTCGGGCTGTATCACCGGCTGGTACGGCAACTGTACCTCCATGCAACTGCAGGGCTCTCTCGAGGGTGGTGAGGTCTGCCCAACCCATCACCGGGGGCACACTGCCTGCCCTCCAGGACACCTACTGCATCCAATGTCATAGGAAGGCTAAAATGATAATTAAGGACATCAACCAACCGAGCCACTGCCTGTTCACCCCACTATCATTCAGAAGGCGAGGTCAGTACAGGTGCATCAAAGCTGGGACCGAGACACTGAAAAACAGCTTCTATCTCAAGGCCATCACTGTTAAATAACCATCACTAGCTGGCTTCCACCCAGTTACTCAACCCTGCACCTTAGAGGCTGCTGCCCTATGTACACTGCTCAAAAAAATAAAGGGAACACTTAAACAACACAATGTAACTCCAAGTCAATCACACTTCTGTGAAATCAAACTGTCCACTTAGGAAGCAACACTGATTGACAATACATTTCACATGCTGTTGTGCAAATGGAATAGACAACAGGTGGAAATTATAGGCAATTAGCAAGACACCCCCAATAAAGGAGTGGTTCTGCAGGGGGTGACCACAGATGACTTCTCAGTTCCTATGCTTCCTGGCTGATGTTTTGGTCACTTTTGAATGCTGGCGGTGCTTTCACTCTAGTGGTAGCATGAGACGGAGTCTACAACCCACACAAGTGGTAGTGCAGCTCATCCAGGATGGCACATCAATGCGTAGTGTCCAGAGCATGGAGGCGCTACCAGGAGACAGGCCAGTACATCAGGAGACGTGGAGGAGGCCGTAGGAGGGCAACAACCCAGCAGCAGGACCGCTACCTCCGCCTTTGTGCAAGGAGGAGCAGGAGGAGCACTGCCAGAGCCCTGCAAAATGACCTCCAGCAGGCCACAAATGTGCATGTGTCTGCTCAAACAGAAACAGACTCCATGAGGGTGGTATGAGGTCCCGACGTCCACAGGTGGGGGTTGTGCTTACAGCCCAACACCGTGCAAGATTGGCAAATTCGCCACTGGCGCCCTGTGCTCTTCACAGATGAAAGCAGGTTCACACTGAGCACGTGACATACGTGACAGTCTGGAGACGCCGTGGAGAACGTTCTGCTGCCTGCAACATCCTCCAGCATGACCGGTTTGGCGATGGGTCAGTCATGGTGTGGGGTGGCATTTCTTTGGGGGGCCGCACAGCCCTCCATGTGCTCGCCAGAGGTAGCCTGACTGCCATTAGGTACTGAGATGAGATCCTCAGACCCCTTGTGAGACCATATGCTGGTGCGGTTGGCCCTGGGTTCCTCCTAATGCAAGACAATGCTAGACCTCATGTGGCTGGAGTGTGTCAGCAGTTCCTGCAAGAGGAAGGCATTGATGCTATGGACTGGCCCGCCCGTTCCCCAGACCTGAATCCAATTGAGCACATCTGGGACATCATGTCTCGCTCCATCCACCAACGCCACGTTGCACTACAGACTGTCCAGGAGTTGGCGGATGCTTTAGTCCAGGTCTGGGAGGAGATCCCTCGGAGACCATCCGCCACCTCATCAGGAGCATGCCCAGGCGCTGTAGGGAGGTCATACAGGCACGTGGAGGCCACACACACTACTGAGCCTCATTTTGACTTGTTTTAAGGACATTACATCAACGTTGGATCAGCCTGTAGTGTGGTTTTCCACTTTAATTTTGAGTGTCACTCCAAATCCAGACCTCCATGGGTTGATAAATTTGATTTCCATTGAGAATTTGTATGTGATTTTGTTGTCAGCACATTCAACTATGTAAAGAAAAAAGTATTTAATAAGAATATTTCATTCATTCAGATCTAGGATGTGTTATTTTAGTGTTCCCTTTATTTTTTTGAGCCGTGTACATAGACATGGAATCACTGGTCACTTTAATAATGGAACACTAATCCCTTTAATAATGGAACACTAATCCCTTTAATAATGGAACACTAATCCCTTTAATAATGGAACACTAATCCCTTTAATAATGGAACACTAATCCCTTTAATAATGGAACACTAATCCCTTTAATAATGGAACACTAATCCCTTTAATAATGGAACACTAATCCCTTTAATAATGTTCACATACTGCTTTACTCATCCAATATGTAAATACTATATTCTATTCTACTATGTGTTAGTCAATGCCACTCAGACATTGCTCATCCTACTATTTATATATTTCTTAATTCCATTATTTTACTTTTTAGATTTGTGAATTGTTAGATATTACTGTACTGTTGGAGCTAGGAACACAAGCATTTCTGCTACATATGTTGTGTGTGACCAATAACATTTTATTTGACTTATCACAAGTCCGTCATCATGACCCTCTTCTTGTCTGGTTTAGGGTTAGTGGGTTTACCAGGTTTGAGCGGGGTTAGTAGGTTTGAGCAGGGTTAAACAGGTTTGAGCAGGGTTAAACAGGTTTGAGCAGGGTTAAACAGGTTTGAGCAGGGTTAAACAGGTTTGAGCAGGGTTATCAGAGATGGTACATTTTGACAGTTGCTCTGCCATCACTGTATTGTTCTGGAAGATGAAGGCTTCACCTGGTCAGAGGGAGTTCCTGTACCATGATCCATCAGTGGCTATAAACAGTCCAAATCAAATACCCATCTGCCCCTAAAATAGAGGGATCTGAAAGAATACAGAGAGACTGTATTTTTGTGGTCAAAGGTTGAATTAAAAAGGTATTATTGGGAGCAGCTCTGTTGACACGGTGAGGTAAAGTTTGCTCTCTCCATTTTTATCTATGTCCGTTTCTCCTCTCTCTGTCTCTCCAGACTGTCATGTGGTAAGAGAGGCCCCAGAGTAGTGTGCACCTCTGTGCACTCATTTTACAGTCAACTCCAGCCCTCGTCTCTTTCCTCGTTGCTCCCCTGAAAACCCGAACAACCTCCTCAGAAGGACATTGGTGACTCCCCTCTACTCCCCACATTCCTCCTCATTGGAGGGTAGAGGGCACACACACAGCCGGCTGCTCAGGCTCAGGTCGACGATGACGAGCATGGGGTTCCAGAGGAGGCTATGGCTGTGCTTCCTGGGTGTCAGCTTCCTGCCAGTCATCTATATCATCTATTTGAACCTTGAGATCACCTGGCGCATGGACATCCTGAACCTGACACAATTCCCTGGCATCTGGTACACACAGGAACCCAACAGGTAAACCAACAACGATGCAACAATCTAAAACTCCTGGTGGAAAATATTACACTTCTAACAATGTTTCCATTCACAGTTTGTGAGTGAAGTTATAACGTATAAATTAATATCACGACAGCTGTGACGGAAACGGCCAAGTTTCGGTATAATTTGCACGGCCTGCATGCACGGCCTGCATGCACAGCCTACCTGCACAGCCTACCTGCACAGTCTGCATGCACAGCCTACCTGCACAGTCTGCATGCACAGCCTACCTGCACAGTCTGCATGCACAGCCTACCTGCACAGCCTGCATGCACAGCCTACCTGCACTATATTTGCCAGCTGTTGACTAAAGCACACTTGACAAGACCAGAATAGACACGTTTGCTATTTAACCCAACAGGTTTTTGTGACAACTATTGGCAGAGTTGAAATGCGATGGAAACACATTGAACTTTAGATTTTTAAAAATATAATATTTGCTTGAATATGGGGCGGCAGGTAGCCTAATGGTTAGAGCGTTGGGCCAGTAACCGAAAGGTTGCTAGATCAAATCCCCGAGCTGACAAGGTAAAAATCTGTTGTTCTAATCCAATTTTGGTTTATTACCTTTGTCCTTCACTGTCTCTGTCTCTCTGCCTGTCTGTCTCTGCCTCTCTGCCTGTCTGTCTCTGCCTGTCTGTCTCTGCCTCTCTGCCTGTCTCTCTGCCTGTCTGTCTCTGTCTCTCTGCCTGTCTGTCTCTGCCTCTCTGCCTGTCTGTCTCTGCCTGTCTGTCTCTGCCTCTCTGCCTGCCTCTCTGCCTGTCTCTCTGCCTGTCTCTCTGCCTGTCTCTCTGCCTGTCTGTCTCTGCCTGTCTCTCTGCCTGTCTGTCACTGCCTCTCTGCCTGTCTCTCTGCCTCTCTGCCTGTCTCTCTGCCTGTCTGCCTCTCTGCCTGTCTCTCTGCCTGTCTGTCACTGCCTCTCTGTCTCTGTCTCTCTGCCTGTCTCTCTGCCTGTCTCTCTGCCTGTCTGTCTCTGCCTCTCTGTCTCTGCCTCTCTGCCTGTCTGTCACTGCCTCTCTGCCTGTCTGTCTCTGCCTGTCTGTCTCTGCCTGTCTGTCTCTGCCTCTCTGCCTGTCTCTCTGCCTGTCTGTCTCTGCCTCTCTGCCTGTCTGTCTCTGCCTCTCTGCCTGTCTCTCTGCCTGTCTGTCTCTGCCTGTCTCTCTGCCTGTCTGTCTCTGCCTCTCTGCCTGTCTGTCTCTGCCTCTCTGCCTGTCTCTCTGCCTGTCTGTCTCTGCCTCTCTGCCTGTCTGTCTCTGCCTGTCTGTCTCTGCCTCTCTGCCTGTCTGTCTCTGCCTGTCTGTCTCTGCCTCTCTGCCTGGGTCTCTGCCTGTCTGTCACTGCCTCTCTGCCTGTCTCTCTGCCTCTTTGTCTCTGCCTCTCTGCCTGTCTCTCTGCCTGTCTGTCTCTGCCTCTCTGCCTGTCTCTCTGCCTGTCTGTCACTGCCTCTCTGCCTGTCTCTCTGCCTCTTTGTCTCTGCCTCTCTGCCTGTCTCTCTGCCTCCCTGCCATAGCCCTTGGGTTTCACCTAAACAGTGATTTTATCTGAATGCCAGTTATTTGAAATCGGCCTGTTCTGCCTCTCCTTTTTGTTCCAAACTGTCTCTCCAAATGCATTTTTGCTTTGGGGTCATCGTCTATTAACACAAATGGAGATCACTGTATTTAGACAGGCCGGAGAATGATGAATGAACAGTTTATGGAGAAGGGGAATTCTGCTATTGCACGACAAAAACATTAGCATTTCTGTGGAAAAGGGGGAATTTTTTTACATCAACCATCGTTTTTTTCTGTCTGCTCGAGAGCCTGTAATGAGAGAATGGATAGTCCATGATGCATCAGTCCTTCAGTTGTATTTCCTGGTGGCGACTATCACCTTTCTGATCTCAGATTGTCACAGGTATCGGTTACGCCCTAATCCAATTTTGGTTTATTACCTTTGTCCTTCATTAAATGACTGGAGGACACACGTCCAGATATGACTCAGTGCATTGGGGCAATATTACTCTGTAGAGCTCTTTGGCATTTCGTTGTACTGAAAATACATCCAGACACAATCAGGCCTTATTGTTTATTTAATATAAGTGCACTTATACGTCAATGTGGAGGATACAGGTCTGGTTGTGAGATGGACGATTGTTGTCTTTCCCTACCAAACACGATGCAGCTTTACCATTGGCACATTGAATAGCATACCACTTCTCCGTACTGTTTTACTCAGAATAAATCAAGACTAGGGCTGTCCCCGACAACAACAACAACAACAACAACAACAACAAAATATTGGTCGACCAAAGCCTGTCGACCAGTTGAATAATTGGGGTCAGCCATAATCCAGACTCGACCACAAAGTAGCCTGGAAGAAGAGAAGTTGTAGGTTAGTGTAAAATACATTTTCAATAATGGTGAAATCTGACAACACTTTATAATGACTAGGCTCAACCCTAGTTAATGTTTAGAAAGCCATTTAGGTTCAGCTTCTCTGCTCAATTTGGGTCACATGACCATAGTTGACTGAGCGTGTGCTGTTCCTGCCGAGTCAGATACAGAATCAACATATTTCAGCTGTTACTGGGGAACTTTTGTTGGTGTTAGAGGAATATGTGAGTTTTTCCACAATTGGGTAGCAGGAGACAACGACATTTGACATTACCCAGGACCGTTAAGGTGACACCGGTTTCAGCTCTAAGGTGTGTGTTTTGTCTCTTGCCAGGTTACATGACCCTGAAGAACCTCTTGTTGTCAATACGCTGTCAGATAATAGTAGTATCGCACCACCAACACCTTTAAGTTTAAAGGTGAAGTCCACATCCCCTGCCAGAGTCAGACCGTCAACAGAACCTGGAGCCAGGACTACCAAGGGCTCTGATCTTAAAGGTGCTCTCCTCAAGTCCGCCAAACCAACAGAGCCACCCTTCATTGGCGACAGCTACTACAGTGAAGATGCCCCACCTCAAACAGTGAGTTGAAGTTCCTTTTTCTGAGCTGTTCCTGTTACTTGATGTGTTTTGTTGTGATTGCTGTCTACTTCAGAGACCTTAGAAGGCCTGTCGTCTCCTTGCAGTCAATGCTGACTGATTGTACTTTCAGACACATGAAGCATGGAAGCACTTAAAATAATGCTCCACTTTGTTATAAAATAAGGACAGTGGATATCTGTTAAATCTCAGTCAGATGACATGAGTGATACTCTAGTTAACCACCAGATTACACAACCCAAAAGGTCATCAACGTGTAATTCATACAGCAATTTGATAAGCTCTGGGCCATCTTAAGCAATCTCCATATTACATTATGTGGAAATAAGCCCAGTGCAATAATGACCTTTTAATTTAACTGTAAGTCTGCATGGTAAAAGTCCACCACTAGTTCAGTGTTAATCACGCAGATATTTTAAGGACTTCATGTTCTGCAATGATGTTGGCTGGTGTTTGCGTGCGTGTGGGATGTCTAGTTGAATGAATGCCAGTGAAAACCGGCTGGTGTTTTCTTTGGGCTCATGTATAATGGCAAATATATGACATGTTTCCCAGACTGTGTTCTCTTGCTCTACCCTCCTTGTGTCATCACAATAGAAGAATGTTGCAGCGTCATCACACGGTCAACCAAAACAAGGAAAGAACATTGTACATTTCATATGAACAATGGCTGAGGTCTGCTTCCTATTTTTCCTATAATATAGACTAAATACGGTCGACCACAACAGAGAACACCCCACTCCATGTGGTGGTTTCTCACTCGCGTGGACTGTTTCGTCTCGATATCTTTCATAAGACAGATAAGATGTGAAGCATATGTGTTTAGGCCTATTTGATCCAGACATGTGGGTGGTAAAGGAACACCGTACGGTTCAATGCAATCTCCAATTTCTTTATCTCTACCTTTTTTTTTTGTTGTTTAGTGGAGTGGTATGCACAACTCCCATCAAACTCTTTGTCTGCTTATCTTCCACTCGTTGACTTTCCATGATTCAGTGTTCCTCAGAAACAGTGAGTAGTTACCCTGATGATGAAGACCTAAATGGCCTCGTTTGATACAAGACCGTAGCTATGAGGGGACACCGAGGTTCGGAACCTTTTTTTAAATAAAAAAATAAAATTAATCTTGAGTTATGTCCATATTATGTTGTGTGGAACTATATATATATATATATATATATATATATATAAGGCCCGAGGGATAAGGGAGGTTCTTAGGTGCAACGCAGAGTGCCTGGACACAGCCCTTAGCCATTGTATATTGGCAATATGCCACAAACCCCCGAGGTGACTTGTTGCTATTATAAGCTGGTTACCAACGTAATTAGAGCAGTACATAAAAATGTTAAAAAATGGTATACGGCTGTCAGCCAATCAGCATCCAGTGCTTGAATCACCCACTTTACAATGACCTTTGTGTAACTGCAGGTCTGCATGGTAAAATTACACCGTTCGTTCAGTTTTAATGATGCTGATGTTGAGTCACTTATTGTTCTATAAGGACATTAGGTTGTGCTGGCCCCCTGTACTGTGACGATGACAGGATATGATGTCATAGTACAGGTTTCCCAGAATCTGTTCTCTTGTTGCTACCCTCTTTGTGTCATCGCCATAGAATGTTGTAGCGGCATCATCACATGGTCTACCCAGTGCTGAGTTAATGTGTAGCGGCTAATAGCTATTAGGCTATGTGTTTGTAGATGGACTGAGGTGAATGAAGCTACAGCAGCCAAGGTGGTAATGTCTGGGGTCCTTGTTTACTTGTTTTCACTGTTCTCCAAATAGTATTTTAGAGTTTTGAAATTGTATTGAAATACAGTAAATGAGCATCAACTTTCTGAACGTTATTCCATCCAGGACTGTCCAGACAGTATTCGGAGCAGGGTGTCCCAGACAGACTTTGGGGTACGGTATCTGGGCAGGATCCCTGTGCTTCAGTGGGCCAAGCATGCCACTCCAGAACAGTACCAGCGCCTCCGATTGTATCCTGGGACTCATGGCTGGGCAAACCTCGACTTTAACAGTAAGTACTTTCAATACATGTTGACAGGAACGTTACAATGTGTTACTCCATACCAACTATTGTTTGAAAATTGGCTGACAAATCATGTTCACATGCTGACGACAAACAATTTTAGTTCCACATCGTTGACTGCCACTGTCTAACTCCAGTGCACTATGATCCATGGTCACCCCAATAAAGATGTTATATGGCTTCAGAGATGGGACACGCGACCCTTTATGGTCAGTCGATTGAGTACATCTGCACAACTTCACAGATGCATGGGAATCTCATATCAGCTCACATCTGACAAGAGTAAACGATCGAATGATTCCACTGTTTTTACCCCGTGGACTTTACCCACGCCTCCCAGCTAGTGAGACGAGACACTGACAGTTGAGTGTAGATGTCGTCCATTGGAAATGTGCGCGAGGCAGAGATTTCATCCGTTGGTTGGCTGTCTTCTTCATCAGTTATTTTATTACATTGGATTTGTTGTTGCAGCTCTGGTGTCGACCCTGTCTGTTCTCAACACGTCGGCCAACTGGCACATGTTTGATGACTGGGATCGTCGTAGCAACGGCTCACGGTGTGTCCGCTGTGCTGTCGTGGGCAACGGAGGGATTCTGAATGAGTCAAAGAAAGGCCATGAGATTGACCAGCATGACTACGTATTCAGGTGAGACGCTGTCTTTGACCTTGTTTAGTCTTGACTTCCTCAATAGCCTGCGGGGGTGGTTGGACCTTCTGAAGTGGAAGATGTTCCTTGGAATGTGTATTATGTTAGTACAGTTGGCCTTCATCCTGTGTTTCATTTATGTCATTCAGGATGGCCGATTTTCAAGGGCTCCTCAAGAGTCTGTTGAATGAAGCATGCATCTGGTTTCTGTGGTTACCTGAGTGTGAGGTCATTGACAGTGTTCATGTTCCTTCATGCCGTGGTTGTCGTTCAGTGTTCCTTCCTGTGTGTCCTGTGTTGTAATTGGTCGTCTTTGACAGTGTCCCTGTGTTGTATAAAGATAGGGAGGTGGTTACATTGACAGTTCGGTAAAACAGTAGGATAAAGACACGTGGGTAGAGTCCATTCCACTCTCGCTTTTGTTTGTCCATCCTTTTCTTTTAAGAGCTTTGTCACAAGGGATTATGTAACAGAGATGTGTTTTCTTTGTATATCCCAGCTCCCCCTGAGACACCCGCAGGGAGTGAGGTCATGGCCAGGGTCACCATTGTCCAGCACCCCTGAAGCAATTTGGGTTAAGTGCCTCAAAGGCACACGGTGGCAGATTATTTTTCTCCACCTTGTCGGCTCTGATATTCGAACCAGCAACTTTATTGTCATTTTATTTTTTTTAAATGTTTATATTGGTTATTGACAAAGTTCTGTTCCATGCTTCTGTTGTTACTCCAGGACCAACGGAGCTGTCATTAAAGGCTTTGAGCAGGATGTGGGCTCCAGAACATCCTTCTACACGTTCTCCACCAACACACTCCGTAACTCCATGAGGAGCTATGCCGGAGCGGGCTACAGAGGACCACCGCTCTCTGAGGTGAACACTTCCATCATGATGATGATGATGATGATGGTTCACGATCACATTTACTCACTGGGAATAAACTTCATCCTCCATTCTTTAATTCATTTACAGACAAACTCTTAACTTTCATTTACATTTTTTTTTCATAGTCTGATCATGCATTCCCCTCGTTCTCTGTCTTTATCCTGTAGGAGACACGCTATGTCTTCCTGCCAGACCATGACAGGGATTATCTGCTGATGAAAGCAGCTGCCACACACACTCCAGTAGAGAGAGGACCAGAAAGGAGCAAAACGTAAGATGGGTTCATCTCCATGGAGGTTTTGATTTCATTCCCCACACAGCATCTATGTGGATTTCCATTGTAATTAAATACCCTCAATATCCCTTCTTTATTTACTAATGTTTTATTTATTTTACCTTTAATTAACCAGGCAAGTCAGTTAAGAACAAATTCTTATTTTCAATGACGGTCTAGGAACAGTGGGTTAACTGCCTGTTCAGGGGCAGAACGATAGATTTGTACCTTGTCAGCTCGGGGATTCGAACTTGCAACCTTTCGGTTACTAGTCCAACACTCTAACCACTAGGCTACCCTGCCGTCCCTACACTCTAACCACTAGGCCACCCTGCCGTCCCTACACTCTAACCACTAGGCCACCCTGCCGTCCCTACACTCTAACCACTAGGTTACCCTGTACTGTTATCTGTTTTTGTTTTTCCCTTTTTAGACCTCCCACATACTTTGGAGGAAATGTGACCGTAGAAAAGTTGAAGATGTACCATCCAGATTTCATACGCTACATCAGAAACAGGTGTGTAAAAAAAAAAAAAAAACATTTTAAAAGGGGAGAAGTGAGGTATCTTAGTACAAAGCACATAGTCTTTAGGAGAGTTGTTGTGGCTAATCCGAATCACAGCTGAGCTCTGATTATACACACACACACACACACACACACACACCTGGACAAAGGTATTAAAGAAACCCCTTTTGAAGTCCCTGTTTTGGGTGGGGAGCCACTTTATGATCGAGAACTCTTCCTACAATGGTTAAAGAGGTCCTCTGATGTTGAGGTTCCAATAATATGACACATGTGCGTGCACTTCTGTGAATGTTTTTTTTTTGTATTGAAATGTAACTGATCCCAACCCTGGTTGAGTGGCAGTGCCCATTTTTATCTCCATATCAAATAATGACCTTACTGTGATTTTGTTTTACTATTTTTTTTTACCATTGTTTAATTGAAAACAAGAATAGCTTCTTAGCAAAGAAAAAATTCTCAAACGAGGATTTTGCTAAGACTCTCTGGGAGTGGTCTGAGTGGGGAGGGGAAAACGGACGACTAGCTGTTATTGGCAGAAAGGTTTGGATCTCTCTTATTGGTCTATTAACTCATTTACCACCTGGTGATGTCACCAAGGAGGCCAGAACTCCATCCCACACCATCTAACACTTAAAGGTAATTGTTATACCATGACTCTGTTCGGGTGCATACTAATCAGGCCTGTGTGGTGTGGGGTTAGCTCTCCTCTCAACAAGGAAAAGGTGGCAGCCAGGTCTGGTCTGTACACAACCTTTTCTCCAGCAAAGAACGTTTTAGGAAAGGACAAAATCCTGTGTCCCTGAAGATCATTTTCTTGGACACTATTTCAACGTGTGGACCAGCTGTATTGTTAGATGCTCTCTTGTGTTTCATGTCGTAGGTTCCTCCGGGCCCACGCCATGCAGACCAAGTACAAGGACATCTACCGTCCATCAACAGGTGCTGTGATGCTGTTGGCTGCGATACACACCTGTGACCAGGTACGGGACGACCCACCAGTGACTAGCCATTAAACAATAACTCTCTGGACATGACTGCACTGACCCTCCAGTTGGGCAGCATGTACTCTGACCCTGATAGTCTTCAAAAGCCCTGTTAAATAGAAATACTACATTCTGCTCCGATCACTGCCTAAAGCAAAGGCCCATATATGGTCATCATTGTTCTTGAGGCATGGAACACTAGATAAAAAATGTTTTTTAAAGGCTGTGACTTCAGCAACTGACCTCTGTCCCCCCCCCCCCTGTTTCTCTCTACCTCTCTCTCCTTCTGTCCTCCCCCCTGTTTCTCTCTACCTCTCTCTCCTTCTGTCCTCCCCCCTGTTTCTCTCTACCTTTCTCTCCTTCTGTCCTCCCCCTGTTTCTCTCTACCTCTCTCCTTCTGTCCTCCCCCCTGTTTCTCTCTACCTCTCTCTCCTTCTGTCCTCCCCCCTGTTTCTCTCTCCTTCTGTCCTCCCCCCTGTTTCTCTCTACCTCTCTCTCCTTCTGTCCTCCCCTCGTTTCTCTCTACCTCTCTCTCCTTCTGTCCTCCCCTCGTTTCTCTCTACCTCTCTCTCCTTCTGTCCTCCCCTCGTTTCTCTCTACCTCTCTCTCCTTCTGTCCTCCCCCCTGTTTCTCTCTACCTCTCTCCTTCTGTCCTCCCCCCTGTTTCTCTCTACCTCTCTCTCCTTCTGTCCTCCCCCCTGTTTCTCTCTACCTCTCTCTCCTTCTGTCCTCCCCTCGTTTCTCTCTACCTCTCTCTCCTTCTGTCCTCCCCTCGTTTCTCTCTACCTCTCTCTCCTTCTGTCTGTCGTATTTGAAAACAGGTGAGCGCGTATGGCTTCATGACTCCAGACTATGTGAAATACTCTGACCACTACTTTGACCACCAATATCACCCAGTGGGTTTCTTCATTAACCATGACATGAGGATGGAGATGACACTGTGGCAACAACTCCACCGTGCAGGCCTCATCACTCTCTACATGCGCCAGTGAACTCAGGAACTAACTCACTCAAGGTTGCTACGGCAACGACCACCTCCCGTAGGATTAGAAAATAGTCAAACTGTATATTTATATATTATTGAACAACAAAAATATAAATTCAACATGGTGTTGGTTTTATGAGCTGAAATAAAATATCCCAGAAATGTTCCGTATGCACAAAAAGCTTATTTCTCTCAAATGTTGTGCACAAATTTGTTTACATCCCTGTTAGTCAGCATTTCTCATCTGCCATCTGACAGGTTTGGCATTTTAGGCAGAGTTCCTCTGTTCAGTGTCTGTGTTCTTTTGACCATCTTAATCGTTTATTGGCCAGTCTGAGATGTGGCTTTTTCTTTGCAACTCTGCCTAGAAGGCCAGCATCCCGGAGTCGCCTCTTCACTGTTGACGTAGAGACTGGTGTTTTGCGGGTACTATTTAATGAAGCTGCCAGTTGCGGACTTGAGGCGTCTGTTTCTCAAACTAGACACTCTAATGTACTTGTCCTCTTGCTCAGTTGTGCACCGGGGCCTCCCACTCCTCTTTCTATTCTGGCTAGAGCCAGTTTGCGCTGTTCTGTGAAGGGAGTAGTTAGTACACAGCGTTGTATGAGATCTTCAGTTTCTTGGCAATTTCTCGCATAGAATGACTTTCATTTCGCAGAACAAGAATAGACTGACGAGTTTCAGAAGAAAGTTATTTGTTTCTGGCCATTTTGAGCCTGTAATTGAACCCACAAATGCTGACGCTCCAGATACTCAACTAGTCTAAAACAGGCCAGTTTTATTGCTTCTTTAACTAGCACAAACAGTTTTCAGCTGTGCTAACATAATTGCAAAAGGGTTTTCTAATGATCAATTAGCCTTTTTAAAAATGTACTTGGATTAGCTAACACAGCGTGCCATTGGGACACAGGAGTGATGGTTGCTGATAATTGGCCTCTGTACGCCTCTGTAGATATTCCATAAAAAAAAGTCATTTACAACATTAACAATGTCTACACTGTATTTCTGATAAATTAGATGCTATTTTTTAATGTTTTTTTTGTTTGTTTTGCTTTTCTTTCAAAAACAAAGACATTTCTAAGTGAGTCCAAACTTTAGAATGCGTGTGTGTATGTGTGTACACACACAGTACCAGTCAAAAGTTTGGACACCCCTGCTCATTCATGAGTTTTTCCTTATTTTGACTATTTACTACATTGTAGAGTAATAGTGAAGACATCAGAACTATGAAGTAACACATATGTAATAATGTAGTCACCAAAGCGGTGTGAAACAAATAAAAATATATTTTATATTTGAGATTCTTCAAAGTAGCTACTCTTTGCCTTGATGACAGCTTTGCATACTCTTGGCATTCTCTCAACCAGCTTGAGGTAGTTACCTGGAATGCATTTCAATTAACAGGTGTGCCTTCAAATTTAATATGTGGAATTTCTTTCTTAATTTGTTTGAACCAATCAGTTGTGTTGTGACAAGGTAGGGGTGGTATAGAGAAGATAGCCCCAATGGGTAAAATTCCATATTATGGCAAGAACAGCTCATCAGCAAAGGGGAAACGACAGTCCATTACTTTAAGATATGAAGGCCAGTCAATCCGGAAAATGTCAAGAACTTTGAAAGTTTCTACAAGTGCAGTCGCAAAAACCTTCAAGCTCTGTGATGAAACGGATGTTCTCCGCATGTGTGGTTCCCACCGTGAAGGAGGTGTGATGGTGTGGGGGTGATTTGCTGGTGACACTGTGATTTATTTAGAATTCAAGGTCACACTTAACCAGCATGGCTACCACAGCATTTTGACACACATATACAGAGATATATATATATATATATATATATAAAACAATGTGGGCCCCCTGCTCGTCGAACATCTCATTCCTAAATCATGGGCATTAATATGGAGTTGGTCCACCCTTCGCTGCTTTAACATCCTCCACTGTTCTGGGAAGGCTTTCCACTAGATGTTGGAACATTGCTGGGGGGACTTGCTTCCATTCAGCCACGAGCATTATTGAGGTCGGGCACTGATGTTGTGCAATTAGGCCTGGCTCTGAGTCGGCGTTCCAATTCATCCCAAAGTTGTTTGATGGGTGGAGGTCAGGGCTCTGTGCAGGCCAGTCAAGTTCTTCCACACTGAGCTCAACAAACCATTTCTGTATGGACCTCACTTTGTGCATGGGGGCTGTGTCATGCTGAAACAGGAAAGGGCCTTCACCAAGCTGTTGCCACAAAGTTGGAAGCACAGAATTGTCTAGAATGTCATTGGATGCTGTAGCATTACGATTTCCCTTCACTGAAACTAAGGGGCCTAGCCCGGCTCATTATTCCTCCTCCACCAAACTTTACAGTTGGCACTGCATTCGAGCAGGTAGCGTTCTCTTGGCATCCGCCAAACCCAGATTAGTCCGTCGCACTGGCAGATAGTGTAGAGTGATCCATCACTCCAGAGAACGCATTTCCTCTGCTCTAGAGTCCAATGGCGGCGAGCTTTATATTTAGACTCACTAAATGGTTACTCTACAGATGACTCGCAATGTAGTAGAGTACTGTGAGAAAACAACATATAGTACTCTCCTATTTTTGCTGGAGTTTATTTTCAACAGCTCTCTTGTCCCATGGGATAACCTTCCTGACTCTTATTGCTGACGATGTGAATTTGTGCTGAGTGATCCACGGTACTGAAACACAAAGAGACGTAGTGTTTATCGTTTTGTCTTTTCACTTTTGTTTTTTTGAATGTACGTTAATGTAATAACACATTATGAATAAAGAATTCCATTTGTGTGTCTGGTGTTTCGTGTCAGTCAGTTGAATAGAATTGCATGTCACTCAGCTGAATAGAATTTTGTGTGCCTCCTGAGTAGGCGGTAAGGAAAATGCAGGTTGGCAACACCACCATCGAGCAGCTTTGCCTTAAGGCTTTCACAACATTTCATCTAAAGGCCGCCGCCTTGGTTGGTTGTGGTACATTATGTTTTGGCTTGGGGACCTGCCGAGTGAGAATATGTCCGCCCTGATCACGTGTGTATTTGAAAACCCTAATCCACCATTAACAAAGGTGTTCTGTACAGATAAAAGGTCAAGAAGTACAGCAATAAGGTCAAACACGGTTTTCTCTCCACTCCCAAATGCCTACTATCATGACTCAAAGTACAAACAGGAAAAATCACATACCTGATTTAAGTATTACATAAGTCTCAGTATCATCATTAGTTTTTAGAGGCCAGACGAGAACTACCCATGGAGTCAACAATGTCTCAGCAAAGCAACAAAGCTCACATCCAGAGAAATGTTTCCTTCTCTCTCTCTCCAGGCTGCCATAACATCCTACTCTACTTCTTCGGTGGTGTAGACCCTTCTAACCATTCTCTGACCTCTACTTCTTCGGTGGTGTAGACCCTTCTAAGCATTCTCTGACCTCTACTTCTTGGAATTCTTCTCCAGCATGACAAAGTCAGAGAACTCTGGAGGAGAGAGAGAGAACAACATTCTATCTGGGTCTGAGAGAGTAGACGAGGGGCGACTTGAAAACACAGGATCTGTCTTTGCAGTGAGTCATGTATTCAACTTCAGCAGTGTCTGCCAAAATGTTGTGTGGCAGTTGGAGGTTGTGTCGCGTGAGCGAAGTCATGTCCTTTCACACCACAGTGTAATCTCATTCCTGCGAGAGTGCTCCGTGCTGTGTGGTAAAGGAATTAATTTAGCAAAGAACATTCCATTCAAATGAATACAGGAAGTATTCAAAGTAGAACAGACTTGTAAAAAGTATGTATTCAAATGAGTAGAGGCAATCTTGTCTACGGATGAGGAAGAGGAGGATGAGAGGGAGTTGTTGATAGGTGGTAGAAGTAGGAGTTGTGGGGGGGAGGTAGAAGACAACCTGGGTCTGTTGGGTAGACGTGAGTAATCCTGTTATATTAATTAAATGTTCTAGCTAATGTCCAATAATCATTACAATCCCACCAGCCAGCTACAGTAATGTTCCTCACATACCAATGTTGTGGATACTCATTACAATCCATAACATCCATAACCCCCTGTTTGAATATCAGGCTCAACATTTGTGGGGATGCAAGGTCTCTATGCGATCAAGTGATGTCTTTGTGACAAAAAAATTAAACCAGAAGTAACCTCTGTACTTGCTAAAGATATTGGTCCGTGAGTAATAAGCTTTGTTTGTTGTGTTGACTGGAACAGTACCAGACTGGCCCTGTGAACAACCTGTTCTCTGCTGACCTCTAGTGGCCATATATTTGGGCGGCAGGGTAGCCTAGTGGTTAGAGCGTTGGACTAGTAACCGGAAGGTTGCAAGTTCAAACCACCGAGCTGACAAGGTACAAATCTGTCATTCTGCCCCTGAACAGGCAGTTAACCCACTGTTCCTAGGCCGTCATTGAAAATAAGAATTTGTTCTTAACTGACTTGCCTAGTTAAATAAAGGTTAGATAAAAAAATATGAATAAATAAATATCTCAGTGCAGGCCAGGACCCGAATAAATAAAAAAATGTCTCAGAGTAGTACCAAAGTGCATCATTGAAGGTGTCCCACTTCGAAAAGAAATTGGTCACAGTTTTGGTCTGCTTAAGGAGTGGCTCTCCCATAGGAACCAATGCATTTGTAGCTGGGTTGCTTAGTTCCTTGACTGTATATAACCCAGAAAAAAAGGAGTCTCTGGTAACAGTTCATGTCCCAACTGTCCATATAAGGTTATTTACTATGATCTAAAAAAGGCATTCCCCAGCCCCTCACCACTGTAGTCGATGGTCTCCGTCAGCAGCCTGCATCATGGCCTCAGCCTCCTCATCAGACGGGGAACTAGAAGAACTGTAGATAGAATGTGGCTGCGTAATTGAGTAATTCACTGAACGTTGATAATAGTAATATTGATATGATATACAACTTAGTAGATGTTTGTATCCAAATCGATTTAGACAGCTAGTAAAGGCAGTTTGTGAATAAACGATTAGTATGTGGTATGCGATTTGTTACGAGACTTTAACGCACGACCTTGTCTAGTGCAGAAGATGGCTCTATTACGATTAGTGTGTTGTTATGTAAATGAAATCAGACGTCAGTGTGGTGCTAACAGTATAGTTTCCTCCACTGTCTCTGTCGCATACTGGGCTCCAACCAGTGATTCTCTGCTCGCAGACACACGTGACCGCCCTCCTTGACAACGAAACCAATCGTTTGACCGATCGGACATTTCAATCTGGCTGTGGAGTGAGCTCATGGTACGTTCTTAATCTCTGATACATAATCATTTCTAAAATATGTATTTTTGATGCCCTCCCCTAGCTGCTGTGATGTATGCTACTGACTGATGCCCTCCCCTAGCTGCTGTGATATCTGCTACTGACTGATGCCCTCCCCTAGCTGCTGTGATGTCTGCTACTGACTGATGCCCTCCTCTGGCTGCTGTGATGTCTGCTACTGACTGATGCCCTCCCCTAGCTGCTGTGATATCTGCTACTGACTGATGCCCTCCCCTAGCTGCTGTGATGTCTGCTACTGACTGATGCCCTCCTCTGGCTGCTGTGATGTCTGCTACTGACTGATGCCCTCCTCTGGCTGCTGTGATGTCTGCTACTGACTGATGCCCTCCTCTGGCTGCTCTGATGTCTGCTACTGACTGATGCCCTCCTCTGGCTGCTGTGATGTCTGCTACTGACTGATGCCCTCCCCTAGCTGCTGTGATGTCTGCTACTGACTGATGCCCTCCCCTAGCTGCTGTGATGTCTGCTACTCACTGATGCCCTCCTCTGGCTGCTGTGATGTCTGCTACTGACTGATGCCCTCCTCTACCCTCTCTCTCTCCCCTCTCCCTCCTCCCTCCCTCCCTCTCTCCCCTCTCCCCTCTCCCTCCCTCCCTCCCTCCCTCTCTCCCCTCCCTCCCTCCCTCCCCTTCCTCCCTCCCTCCCCTTCCTCCCTCCTCCCAGCTTCACCCTGTAATCTCATCTCTCTGGGAATACTGTGTACATCCTGTTCACTGAGTGATGCTCCCATGGCCAGGGCCACCTTCTTCACCTAAACGCCAAAGTCATCTGCCACCATTTTGGATCTGTCTGTTCTGGTCTAATATAGGAAAGGTCTAATTTTGGAAAACATACTGCTTATATTTAGTTATAGCTAGTATAGAGAGTGGCTTGAGACTAGTGTGAAGCTATGGTGATCTGATCTTCGCGTTAGCCAGATTTAGCACAGAGAACAGATAGCTGTATCCCATAACTCTGATTTAAAGAGTAATGGCAGCAACAGCATCAATAGGATTCCCACATGTGATTTGTGACCTCTGACCTATAGCCAACAGAAGATGTACCTTTACCCTCCCAAAGGAGACCTTCTGTTCTAGTATAAATCATTGTTATGGTTAGGCGTGGCGCTAGCGACCCACCTCGACAACATCCGGCAAAATTGCAGAGCGCTAAATACAAATGACAGAAATAGAAATATTTAACATTCATGAAAATATAAGTGTCATACATCAAAATAAAGCTTAGCTTCTTGTTAATCCAGCTGCTGTGTCAGATTTCAAAAAGGCTTTACGGCGAAAGCACACCATGCGATTATCTGAGGACAGCGCTCCGCATACAAAAGCATGAAAAACATTTTTCAACCAGGCAGTTGCGCCACGAAAGTCAGAAATAGCGATATAATAAATGCCTTATCTTTGAAGATCTTCTTCTGTTGGCACTCCAAAAGGTCCTAGCTGCATCACAAATGGTCCCTTTGTTCGATAAATTCCTTCTTTATATCCCGAAAACCTCAGTTTAGCTGGCGCGCTTCATTCAATAATCCACTGGTTTCCCTCCTTCAAAATAAATCCCAAACGTTACCAATAAACTTCTCCAAACAAGTCAAACAACATTTAAAATCAAACCTCAGGTACCCAAATACGTAAATAAACAATAAAATGTAAGATGGAGAATCGTCAATGTCTTTACTGGAGATAAACAACAAAGAGCACACTCTCATCCATGCGCAAGAAAACACTACAGCCTAAATGGGAGCCACTTAGAGAAACTACAAATTCTAGCTCATTTTTCCAAAAACAAGCCTGAAACTCTTTCTAAAGACTGTTGACATCTAGTGGAAGCCCTAGGAACTGCAATCCTGGAGGATTTCGCCTCATAATGAACATGACAGCCATTGGAAACAGTGGTAGGCTGAATTTTTGTTTTGTTGGATGGTTTGTCTTCGGGGTTTTGTCTGCCATTACAGGCCTGTTATACTCCCAGACATGATGTGTTTTATGCATATCCTATCTTCTGGGCCTGAGTAACAGGCAGTTTACTTTGGGCACGTTTTCATCCGGACGTCAAAAATACTGCTCCCTATCCCAAAGAGGATAACAAGAGGTAAACCTCAGCTCCATCAGACCCTGGTCGAACTTTCTGTGTGTTTGGCCTAAACTCCAGGGATGACCCCCCCCCCAGACCCCTTTTAGAGCTCTGAAAAGATGGACTGGGTACTGTCGCCGGACACTCTGGACTGGGTACTGTCACCGGACGCTCTGGACTGGGTACTGTCGCCGGACGCTCTGGACTGGGTACTGTCGCCGGACGCTCTGGACTGGGTACTGTCGCCGGACGCTCTGGACTGGGTACTGTCGCCGGACGCTCTGGACTGGGTACTGTCGCCGGACGCTCTGGACTGGGTACTGTCGCCGGACGCTCTGGACTGGGTACTGTCGCCGGACGCTCTGGACTGGGTACTGTCGCCGGACGCTCTGGACTGGGTACTGTCGCCGGACGCTCTGGACTGGGTACTGTCGCCGGACGCTCTGGACTGGGTACTGTCGCCGGACGCTCTGGACTGCCGAGGCGCACTATAGGCCTGGTGCGTGGTGCCGGCACTGGTGGTACCGGGCTGGGGACATGCACCTCAGGGCGAGTGCGGGGAGCAGGAACAGGGCGTACTGGACCCTGGAGGCGCACTGGAAGTCTGGTGCGTGGTGCCGGAACTGGTGGTACCGGGCTGGGGACATGCACCTCAGGGCGAGTGCTGAGAGGAGGAACAGGGCGTATTGGGCTCTGAAGGCGCACAGGAAGCCTGGTGCGTGGTGTTGGCACTGCTGGTACTGGGCTGGTGACACGCACCTCAGGGCGAGTGCGGGGAGGATGCACAGGATACACTGGACCATGGAGACGCATTGGAGATCCAGAACATAGAGCTGGCTCAATACGTCCTGGCTGGATGCCCATTCTAGCCCGGCAAATGCGAGGAGCTGGAATAGAGCGCACCGGGCTAGAATAGCGCACTGGAGACACCGTGAGCATCTCTGCATAACAGGTGCCTGACCAGTTATACGCTCCCCACGGTAAGCATGAGGAGTTGGCTCAGGTCTCCTACCTGACTCAGCCAATCTCCTCGTGTGTGTGTCCCCCCCCCCGAAAAAAAAAAATCTTGGTGCTGCCTCTCGGGCTTCCGTGCTAGCCGTGTACCTTCATATCTTCGCTGTTCCTCTATTCTCCTGTATTTCTCCTCGTAGTATCGCCATTCCACTTTCGCTGCCTCTTACTCCTCCTTAGGACAGCGATGCTCCCCCGGCTGTGTCCAGGGTCCTGCTCCATCTAATATCTCCTCCCAGGTCAATCTCCCCATTAAGCTCTGTTCTGCCTTTTCACTCTGCTTGGTCCTTGTTTGGTGGGTTATTCTGTCACTTTTGTCATAGTGAGGAGACTAAGGCGCAGCTTGATTTGAACACATACTTCTTTTAATAAAGAAGTAACACTAAACAAACTAACAAAAGTACAAAAACGAGCGTGGAACTATATCAACTAAGGTCAGGGCGTAACAGGTCTGCTATACAAATTGATGGAAAGTGGTGTTGGGGGAAAAACATACAACATTATATAGTCCATGTACACAAACAAAAAGTGTGCGGTTAAAATAGGCAAAAAAAACACAACACACACATTTCTTCCCAGAGGGCCGTGGGGTGAGACAGGGATGCAGCTTAAGCCCCACCCTCTTCAACATATATATCAATGAATTGGCGAGGGCAATAGATATGTCTGCAGCACCCGGCTTCACCCTACTAGAATCTGAAGTAAAATGTCTACTGTTTGCTGATGATCTGGTGCTTCTGTCACCAACCATACAGCAGCACCTAGATCTTCTGCACAGATTCTGACAGACCTGGGTCCTGACAGTAAATCTCAGTAAGGCCAAAATAATGGTGTTCCAAAAAAGGTCCAGTCGCCAGGACCACAAATACAAATTCCATCTAGACACTGTTGCCCTAGAGCACACAAAAAACTATACATACCTTGGCCTAAACATCAGCGCCACAGGTAACTTCCACAAAGCTGTGAATGATCTGAGAGACAAGGCAAGAAGGGCATTCTATGCCATCAAAAGGAACATAAAATTCAACATACCAATTAGGATCTGGCAAAAAATACTTGAATCAGTCATAGAGCCCATTGCCCTTTATGGTTGTGAGGTCTGGGGTCTGCTCACCAACCAAGAATTCACAAAGTGGGACAAACACCAAATTGAGACCCTGCATGTAGAATTCTGCAAAAATATCCTCTGTGTACAACATAGAACACCAAATAATACATGCAGAGCAGAATTAGGCCGATACCCACTAATTATCAAAATCCAGAAAAGAGACGTTAAATTTTACAACCACCTAAAAGGAAGCGATTCCCAAACCATCCATAACAAAGCCGTCACCGACAGAGAGATGAACCTGGAGAAGAGTCCCCAAAGCAAGCTGGTCATGGGGCTCTGTTCACAAACACAAACACACCCCACAGAGCCCCAGGACAGCATCACAATTAGACCCAACCAAATCATGAGAAAACAAGAAAGATAATTACTTGACACATTGGAAAGAATTAACAAAAAAACAAAGCAAACTAGAATGCTATTTGGCCCTAAACAGAGAGCACACAGTGGCAGAATACCTGACCACTGTGACTGACCCAAAATTAAGGAAAGCTTTGGCTATGTACAGACTCAGTGAGCATAGCCTTGCTATTGAGAAAGGCTGCTGTAGGCAGACATGGCTCTTAAGAGAAGACAGGCTATGTGCACACTGCCCATAAAATGACGTGGAAACTGAGCTGCACTTCCAAACCTCCTGCCAAATGTATGACCATATTAGAGAGACATATTTCCCTCAGATTACACAGATCCACAAAGAATTTGAAAAAAACTCCCATATCAGAGAGAGAGAGAGAGAGAGAGAGAGAGAGATTCCTCATTCATCTCACACAAATTCCTCGTCTCTATCATTTGCACTTTTTAGTTTTTTCTCCCTCCAGAACATATTGTATGTAGGCCAGGGTTATCAGACAGTCAAGGCACTGTGAGATGGGCTCTCCTGTCTAAATTCCCTGGCCCAGACACTGTAAGATGGGCTCTCCTGTCTAAATTCCCTGGCCCAGACACTGTAAGATGGGCACTCCTGTCTAAATTCCCTGGCCCAGACACTGTACTAGGGGCACTCCTGTCTAAATTCCCTGGCCCCAACACTGTAAGATGTGCACTCCTGTCTAAATTCCCTGGCCCAGACACTGTAAGATGGGCACTCCTGTCTAAATTCCCTGGCCCAGACACTGTAAGATGCTGTAAGATGAGCAGAAAGGTTTGGAACTCTCTTTGTTAATGGCCTTTGAAAACCATGTTCAGCTGGGAATAAAGTGCACAGAAACAGTTTCAGAAGCAGAAACATATAATGAATATAACATTATTCATGACTATAATAATCATGATAATACCAGCATTTTATATAAAGCTTTTCATCGTCGAATACATTACTACTTGTTATGACAGAAAATGCACCAAATATAAAGTACATCATTTGAGGGCAAGACGCTGTAATTATGCAAATGTCACAACTTTGAGAGATAAGGTACGCAAATGAGAGAGAGAGAGAGAGACTGATTATTGGATTATACCAGTTTGTATCCATCTATTCAGAGTTGAGGTCTGTTGTGTATCGCTGTTTTCTCTTCTCCACTGTGTATCGATCCGGTCTGTCTCAGATCCCAAAGATAGAGACCCCCCACTAGGCTCAGATCCCAAAGATAGAGACTCCCCCACTAGGCTCAGATCCATAAAGAAAGCATGCTGTGTAACCTGGACCACTGCACAGATACAGACCAACCCCAGGCTGCGTCCCAAATGGGCCCAGGTCAGAAGTAATGCTGTAGAGTGGGGAGAACAAGTATTTGATACATTGCCCAATTTTGCAGGTTTTCCTCCTTACAAAGCATGTAGGCACTCTGTAGGTCTGTAGGTCTGTAATTGTTTTATCATAGGTACACTTCAACTGTGAGAGACGGAATCGAAAACAAAAATCCAGAAAATCACATTGTATGATTTTTAAGTAATTAATTTGCATTTTATTGCATGACATAAGTATTTGATCACCTACCAACCAGTAAGAATTCCAGCTCTCACAGACCTGTTAGTTTTTCTTTAAGAAGCCCTCCTGTCAAATCAAATCAAATCAAATGTATTTATATAGCCCTTCGTACATCAGCTGATATCTCAAAGTGCTGTACAGAAACCCAGCCTAAAACCCCAAACAGCAAGCAATGCAGGTGTAGAAGCACGGTGGCTAGGAAAAACTCCCTAGAAAGGCCAAAACCTAGGAAGAAACCTAGAGAGGAACCAGGCTATGTGGGGTGGCCAGTCCTCTTCTGGCTGTGCCGGGTGGAGATTATAACAGAACATGGCCAAGATGTTCAAATGTTCATAAATGACCAGCATGGTCGAATAATAATAAGGCAGAACAGTTGAAACTGGAGCAGCAGCACGGCCAGGTGGACTGGGGACAGCAAGGAGTCATCATGTCAGGTATTCCTGGGGCATGGTCCTAGGGCTCAGGTCCTCCGAGAGAGAGAAAGAAAGAGATAATTAGAGAGAGCATATGTGGGATGGCCAGTCCTCTTCTGGCTGTGCCGGGTGGAGATTACAACAGAACATGGCCAAGATGTTCAAATGTTCATAAATGACTAGCATAGTCGAATAATAATAAGGCAGAACAGTTGAAACTGGAGCAGAAGCACGGCCAGGTGGACTGGGGACAGCAAGGAGTCATCATGTCAGGTATTCCTGGGGCATGGTCCTAGGGCTCAGGTCCTCCGAGAGAGAGAAAGAAAGAGATAATTAGAGAGAGCATATGTGGGATGGCCAGTCCTCTTCTGGCTGTGCCGGGTGGAGATTACAACAGAACATGGCCAAGATGTTCAAATGTTCATAAATGACTAGCATGGTCGAATAATAATAAGGCAGAACAGTTGAAACTGGAGCAGAAGCACGGCCAGGTGGACTGGGGACAGCAAGGAGTCATCATGTCAGGTAGTCCTGGGGCATGGTCCTAGGGCTCAGGTCCTCTGAGAGAGAGAAAGAAAGAGAGAAGGAGAGAATTAGAGAACGCACACTTAGATTCACACAGGACACCGAATAGGACAGGAGAAGTACTCCAGATATAACAAACTGACCCTAGCCCCCCGACACATAAACTACTGCAGCATAAATACTGGAGGCTGAGACAGGAGGGGTCAGGAGACACTGTGGCCCCATCTGAGGACACCCCCGGACAGGGCCAAACAGGAAGGATATAACCCCACCCACTTTGCCAAAGCACAGCCCCCACACCACTAGAGGGATATCTTCAACCACCAACTTACCATCCTGAGACAAGGCTGAGTATAGCCCACAAAGACCTCCGCCACGGCACAACCCAAGGGGGGGGGGCGCCAACCCAGACAGGATGACCACATCAGTGAATCAACCCACTCAGGTGACGCACCCCCTCCAGGGACGGCATGAGAGAGCCCCAGTAAGCCAGTGACTCAGCCCCTGTAATAGGGTTAGAGGCAGAGAATCCCAGTGGAAAGAGTGGAACCGGCCAGGCAGAGACAGCAAGGGCGGTTCGTTGCTCCAGAGCCTTTCCGTTCACCTTCCCACTCCTGGGCCAGACTACACTCAATCATATGACCCACTGAAGAGATGAGTCTTCAGTAGAGACTTAAAGGTTGAGACCGAGTTTGCGTCTCTGACATGGGTAGGCAGACCGTTCCATAAAAATGGAGCTCTATAGGAGAAAGCCCTGCCTCCAGTTGTTTGCTTAGAAATTCTAGGGACAATTAGGAGGCCTGCGTCTTGTGACCGTAGCGTACGTGTAGGTATGTACGGCAGGACCAAATCAGAGAGATAGGTAGGAGCAAGCCCATGTAATGCTTTGTAGGTTAGCAGTAAAACCTTGACATCAGCCCTTGCTTTGACAGGAAGCCAGTGTAGAGAGGCTAGCACTGGAGTAATATGATCAAATTTTTTGATTCTAGCAGCCGTATTTAGCACTAACTGAAGTTTATTTAGTGCTTTATCCGGGTAGCCGGAAAGTAGAGCATTGCAGTAGTCTAACCTAGAAGTGACAAAAGCATGGATTAATTTTTCTGCATCATTTTTGGACAGAAATGTCTGATTTTTGCAATGTTACGTAGATGGAAAAAAGCTGTCCTTGAAATGGTCTTGATATGTTCTTCAAAAGAGAGATCAGGGTCCAGAGTAACGCCGAGGTCCTTCACAGTTTTATTTGAGACGACTGTACAACCATTAAGATTAATTGTTAGATTCAACAGAAGATCTCTTTGTTTCTTGGGACCTAGAACAAGCATCTCTGTTTTGTCCGAGTTTAAAAGTAGAAAGTTTGCAGCCATCCACTTCCTTATGTCTGAAACACATGCTTCTAGCAAGGGCAATTTTGGGGCTTCACCATGTTTCATTGAAATGTACAGCTGTGTGTCATCCGCATAGCAGTGAAAGTTAACATTATGTTTTCGAATAACATCCCCAAGAGGTAAATATATATAGTGAAAACAATAGTGTTCCTAAAACGGAACCTTGAGGAACACCGAAATTTACAGTTGATTTGTCAGAGGACAAACCATTCACAGAGACAAACTGATATCTTTCCGACAGATAAGATCTAAACCAGGCCAGAACTTGTCCGTGTAGACCAATTTGGGTTTCCAATCTCTCCAAAAGAATGTGGTGATCGATGGTATCAAAAGCAGCACTAAGGTCTAGGAGCACGAGGACAGATGCAGAGCCTCGGTCCGATGCCATTAAAATGTAATTTACCACCTTCACAAGTGCCGTCTCAGTGCTATGATGGGGTCTAAAACCAGACTGAAGCATTTCGTATACATTGTTTGTCTTCAGGAAGGCAGTGAGTTGTTGCGCAACAGACTTTTCTAAAATTTTTGAGAGGAATGGAAGATTCGATATAGGCCGATAGTTTTTTATATTTTCTGGGTCAAGGTTTGGCTTTTTCAAGAGAGGCTTTATTACTGCCACTTTTAGTGAGTTTGGTACACATCCGGTGGATAGAGAGCCGTTTATTCTGTTCAACGTAGGAGGGCCAAGCACAGGAAGCAACTCTTTCAGTAGTTTAGTTGGAATAGGGTCCAGTATGCAGCTTGAAGGTTTAGAGGCCATGATTATTTTCATCATTGTGTCAAGAGATATAGTACTAAAACACTTGAGCGTCTCTCTTGATCCTAGGTCCTGGCAGAGTTGTGCAGACTCAGGACAACTGAGCTTTGAAGGAATACGCAGATTTAGTCCGTAATTTGCTTTCTAATAATCATAATCTTTTCCTCAAAGAAGTTCATGAATTTATCACTGCTAAAGTGAAAGTCATCCTCTCTTGGGGAATGCTGCTTTTTAGTTAGCTTTGCGACAGTATCAAAAAGGAATTTCGGATTGTTCTTATTTTCCTCAATTAAGTTAGAAAAATAGGATGATCGAGCAGCAGTAAGGGCTCTTCGGTACTGCACAGTACTGTCTTTCCAAGCTAGTCGGAAGACTTCCAGTTTGGTGTGGCGCCATGCTTCAGAGCTCGGGTATTTTCTGTGTACCAGGGAGCTAGTTTCTTATGAGAAATGTTTTTAGTTTTTAGGGGTGCAACTGCATCTAGGGTATTGCGCAAGGTTAAATTGAGTTCCTCAGTTAGGTGGTTAACTGATTTTTGTCCTCTGGCGTCCTTGGGTAGACAGAGGGAATCTGGAAGGACATCAAGGAATCTTTGTGTTGTCTGTGAATTTATAGCACGACTTTTGATGATCCTTGGTTGGGGTCTGAGCAGATTATTTGTTGCAATTGCAAACGTAATAAAATGGGAACACACCATGTGGCCTTTGTTCTGGTCTCTCTTCACTGCAGCTATCTGTTCTGGTCTCTCTCCACTGCATCTATCTGTTCTGGTCTCTCTCCACTGCAGCTATCTGTTCTGGTCTCTCTCCACTGCAGCTATCTGTTCTGGTCTCTCTCCACTGCATCTATCTGTTCTGGTCTCTCTCCACTACAGCTATCTGTTCTGGTCTCTCTCCACTACAGCTATCTGTTCTGGTCTCTCTCCACTACAGCTATCTGTTCTGGTCTCTCTCCACTACAGCTATCTGTTCTGGTCTCTCTCCACTGCATCTATCTGTTCTGGTCTCTCTCCACTGCATCTATCTGTTCTGGTCTCTCTCCACTGCATCTATCTGTTCTGGTCTCTCTCCACTACAGCTATCTGTTCTGGTCTCTCTTCACTGCAGCTATCTGTTCTGGTCTCTCCACTGCAGCTATCTGTTCTGGTCTCTTCACTGCAGCTATCTGTTCTGGTCTCTCCACTGCAGCTATCTGTTCTGGTCTCTCCACTGCAGCTATCTGTTCTGGTCTCTCCACTGCAGCTATCTGTTCTGGTCTCTCCACTGCAGCTATCTGTTCTGGTCTCTCTCCACTGCAGCTATCTGTTCTGGTCTCTCTCCACTGCATCTATCTGTTCTGGTCTCTCTCCACTGCAGCTATCTGTTCTGGTCTCTCCACTGCAGCTATCTGTTCTGGTCTCTCCACTGCAGCTATCTGTTCTGGTCTCTCCACTGCAGCTATCTGTTCTGGTCTCTCCACTGCAGCTATCTGTTCTGGTCTCTCTCCACTGCAGCTATCTGTTCTGGTCTCTCTCCACTGCATCTATCTGTTCTGGTCTCTCTCCACTGCAGCTATCTGTTCTGGTCTCTCTCCACTACAGCTATCTGTTCTGGTCTCTCTCCACGACAGCTATCTGTTCTGGTCTCTCTCCACTACAGCTATCTGTTCTGGTCTCTCTCCATTGCATCTATCTGTTTACCCACAGAGAAACTACCTCACCTTTACTCGTCTTTTCATTTACCAGAAGGAGGTTTAACTATTAGGATGTCTATTAAAGCTACAATCTGGGCGTTTTTTTATTGTTCTGGTATACAGATATAGATTCCTAGATCCCAGACTGCACCTTTCAAATATTTCATATACTGCTGGTATAGTGTATTTACTTAAGCAATTAGACCTAAGAGAAGAGCAGCTGCACTGCACAATATGTCCATTAAGGCGACATTACCAAGTAATCGTATATGTTTATCATGGTCTCAATGCTGCTAGACCTATTGAAATAGGCTGTGGTATACGATGCTGTGTAAGTAGGAGTTTAATGGCCTTTATATAATGCAATGGTGACGATGACTGTTTCTCACAGCAGCCATTGTGTGTTATAAAGAAGAGTTTCTAACTCCAGCGATCAGGGGGCGATGGAGCTCTCTGTCTGCATTCCAAATGGAACCCTATGCGTTCCAAATGGAACCCTATGCGTTCCAAATGGAACCCTATTTCCTACATAGTACACTACTTTTGACCAGAACCCTGGTCAAAAAGTAGTGCTCCGTAAAGGTATTTAGGGTGCAATTGGGACGTCACTTCTGTGGTAAGATATACACTGAGGGAAGAAAATAAGACAGAAATTAGCACACATTTAACTGGAGCTGCCTATCAACACTCAACTCAAAATCCATTTGACATAATATTGACCCAAGATTTAATATTCCCCATTTGAAGTGCAACCAAATTATTTTTCATAATAAACTACAATAATTATCATTTTATATTTCCATTATATTAAACTCACTGCATGTCTCCTCCAAATTTAGAATTTCTGACTACCCTGAAGGCCTACTGTCACGTTCTGACCATCGTTCTTGTGTGTTTTCCTTGTTTTAGTGTTGGTCAGGACATGAGCTGGGTGGGCATTCTATGTTGTGTGTCTGGTTTGTCTATTTCTATGTTTGGCCTGATATGGTTCTCAATCAGAGGCAGGTGTTAGTCATTGTCTCTGATTGGGAACCATATTTAGGTAGCCTGTTTTGTGTTGGGGTTTTGTGGGTGGTTGTCTCCTGTGTCAGTGTTTGTACCACACGGGACTGTTTCGGGTTTGCGTGTTTCTTGTTTTGTAGTCTATTTTCATGTATAGTTTCGTTATTAAAAGAACCATGAATTATAACCACGCTGCGTCTTGGTCCGATCCCTGCTACACCTCTTCTTCAGAGGAAGAAGAGAACCGTTACACCTACGGTGAAATGACTTGGTGAAAGACTCAGTTAGTAAATCATTGTGAACCATCTCATTTCAGAGAGATAATCCCCGAGTCCTAAATGGCACCCATTTCCCTATGTAGTGCACTACTTTTTGACGAGAGCCCTATGATCCCCTATCAAAAGTAGTACACTACGCAGGGAATAGGGTGCAATGTTGGGACATACTTTTATATACAGCACATTAGAGGATTAACACAACAGAGCTGCTGACGACAGCTTCCTAATGACGTGTTGACATGCACAGCTTGACTGCCTGTGTACACAACACCATTACATGTCCACTACCCATGACTAAGCTGGTGTATGTAGGTTGAATGTTATATGTCTAAGGACTGGAGATGAGCATGAACTTTTTTTAGCTATTTGGTGCAATGCATCAGATTTCAGATTCTGGGATGTATGGTTTAACTTTAGACATAGAGGTATGTATTCTTGTCTGTGTTCTGTGTTCTTTAATTAAATATATGGGATATTTTTAGATGTTTTCCTACTGAGAAAAGCTGTACACCCACATAGTGGAGGCTTCACTGGGACTGTTCCAGAGCAGCTGGCTAGAAAAAGAGAAAGCGAGAGAAGAAAAAAAGAGGGAAATAGAGAAGAGCGAGAAATAGGGATATAGAGAAAAGAGAGAGGGAAGGGGAGAAATGGGAGAGGATAGACTGAGAGGGGAGGAGAGACTGGCGAGAGATATGGAGGGGTAAAGGGATAGAAGATGGAGAGAGGGAGGGGGAGAATGAGTGAGGGAGGGAGAGAATGAGAGGGAGCGAGGGAGGGAAAGAGAGGGAGGGAGGGAAAGAGAGAGCGGGAGAGAAAGAGAGGGAGGGAGAGAACGGGAGGGAGGGAGGGAAAGAGAGGGAGGGAGAGAACGAGAGGGAGGGAGGGAGAGAGTGAAACCAGGGTGTGGTAATGATCGGCTCCCCAGAACCAGCTGCAGCTCCCCAGGTGGAGAATGACCTGTGCTCCAGAGGGGCTAGTTAAACCTGGGCTCCAAGTCTGCAGCCGCAGGCCCTCTCACTCCATCACCCCCAGGGGACTTATCTGAGTCTGGGATGGAGGGAGGGATGAGGAAAGTGGGTAGGAGGATGGTGGGGAGGGTGAAGAGAGGGAGGTGGGCAGAGGCTAGAGGAGGAGGGTGAGAGGGAAAAGGAAGAGGGAAGAGGAGGAGAGTGAAGTGAGGGAGGTGGGCAGAGGCTAGAGGGAAAAGAAAGAGGGAAGGGGAGGAGGAGGGGGGAAAGGAAGAGGGGAGGAGGAGGAGGGAAAGGAGGAGGTGGAGGAGGAGGAGGGGGGAAAGGAAGAGGGAAGAGGTTATTATTTTACTAATACCAATGCACTGATTCCATCACTGCTTTTCTCTGTGAGCACAGCAGAGGGGTCTATGAACGACCTACGTTGTATTTGAACATTTTGTTTTGGAGGTTGTGTTTATATTGTGTATTTGTCACGCCCTGACCGTAGAGAGCCTTTTAATGTCTCTATTTGGTTTGGTCAAGGTGTGATTTGGGGTGGGCATTCTATGTTTTGTTTTCTATGATTTTGTGTTTCTATGTTTTGGTCGGGTATGGTTCTCAATCAGGGACAGCTGTCTATCGTTGTCTCTGATTGGGAACCATACTTAGGTAGCCCTTTTCCCTCCTTTCTGTGTGGGAAGTTGTCTTTGTTTGTGGCACTATAGACTTAAGCTTCACGGTTGTTTAAAAAAAAAAAAAAAAAAAATGGTTTATTGGTTTTGTCGGCGTCATATAAATTAAAAGGAATATGTACACTCACCACCTTAGTCCAGTTCTTCCAACGGCCGTGACAGTATTTGAAAAAGGACAGTAAATATAACACAAAGTGTCTGTGTTTGACTTTGCAATGTGTTAGTCAAGGTATCTGCTTCAACATACAGTACCAACTTGATATGCAGATCAGAGGAGGCTGCTGGGAGGAGCTATAGGAGGACGGGCTCATTGTCATCATAGCTGGAACGGTAGCAAACATGCATGTTTACTCTAGCTTCGTTCCATTCATTCCACTCCAGCCATTACAATGAGCCCATCTTCCTAAAGCTCCCCCCAGCAGCCTCCTCGATGCAGATATATAAACGGTAGCCTATATGCACAGCATTTGAACATGATCTGTGTTAAGGGTTGAGACGTGTGTGGAGAGAACCACTTCTGTTAGCCTTTCACCTCAGAAATCATCGCTCCATCCCCCCTCCATCCATGCTGTTACCAGGGAAGCAATACATAAACAACACAGTGTATCATTCAGTCAGTGATCAGAATATGAAGTAACTAGACAGATAAAACTACACATATTGTGCCCTAGCAACTAATATGTACCTCTGTAAAGGCATGCGCTTAAAACAAAGCTAAAATGACTTTTCTATTACAAATATAAAATGGCCCCCTATTCCCTTTGGACACACCTCCTCATTCCAGGATTTTTCTTTATTTTTACTATGTTTTATATTGTAGAATAATAGTCAAGACATCAAAACTGTGGGAAAAAAACACATATGGAATCATGCAGTAACCAAAAAAGTGTTAAACAAAGATTTTAGATTCTTCAAAGTGGCCACCCTTTGGCTTGATGACAGCTTTACACATTGTTGGCATTCTCTCAACCAGCTTCATGAGGTAGTCACCTGGAATGCATTTCAATTAACTGGTGTGCCTTGTTCAAATTAAATTTGCAGAATTTATTTTCTTTTGAATGCGTTTGAGACAACCAGTTGTGTTGTGACAAAGTAGGGGTGGTATAGCGAAGATAGCCCTATTTGGAAAAAGACCTTGTTGGTTAAGTGTGTTCATGGCATTCCGATCTTCCTGCTACCCCACCATGTCTGTGTCAGTAACTGATTTCACCTGTATTCATACACTTTGGACTTCATAGTAAATCTCAGCTTTGTATAATCAAGGAAAACGTGTATATTTATCATAGTGATTGAGGGAGTAACATTAAAACTGAATAATATTCCTCACCAACATTAGACAACATATACAGAAAACCCTCAAACTGCTGAAATAAGTTAATTAAATCAATGATGAGAGAGTAGTCAGAATAACTGATAACTAAAATAACAGTGCAGATGCTACTCTTTTCCTAAGTGCAGAGATGTATTATGGGTAATGAATGTGTAGGGGACTGCTACAGACTGTGGTGCAGAAAGAGCAGCCTACCTAAAATCTACAGGTTTGGAATTCAAATCCCAGATGGCGTTATATTGAAATATCAGAACGAAATGATCATATCTAGTGTAGTCATAATTATTCAAGATGTTTACACTATTTACAACAACCAAAAACATATGAAATTGTATTTTGACATGAAAAATCATATTGAGTGGAAATTTTCCCACATGAAAAATCATATTGAGTGGAAATTTTCCCACATGAAAAATCATATTGAGTGGAAATTTTCCCACATGAAATCCAAAGAGATACTCGTGAGGTCAGTTGTTCACATGTGAAATCATACGCATTTCCACCACCTTTTCACGAGAAAACCACGTTTTCACCTCACATGTGAATTGCAGATTCACATGTGAAATTTGCAGTCACATGTGACAATTGAATTTGCACTATCACGTGAAAAACTTTATAATTGAAAATAAAACTCTCACATGTAAAATCGCATTTTCACACGTGAAAAACATTCATGTGTAAAGATTGAATTATCAGTTTTACATGTGAAAAACATTCAGATGTTGTCACGTGTAAGTTTCATGGTATCACATGTTGAAATTTTGCATCCCCATGTTGTCCCATTTATTTCCCATTTATTTCACACGTGTTCACATGTGTAGCTTCATGTTGTCACATTAACTTCACATAAGATCACATGATCACGTTAGATCACATGTTGAAACACGTGATTACATGTGAAATTCATGTGGTTTTTCTGTACGGGAAGAGTGTGACAAAAAGGGAATTCCATCCATGGAAAATGGAAACAGACGTTCCTTGACAGCCCTGTGACATTTTGATCCGTCTCTCTGTGTTAAAAGGAAGGGTTGCGTTGATAGTGACATACGGACCGTGGCACGCGAGGAGACGGGGGAAATCTTAATTAAATTAATGGAAGAGAAAGAGAGAGCGGGAGAGAGAGGGGGGGGGGGGGGGTCTCAGGAAGCGGGAATGAGGGCCAAGGAGGACTGGGGGAAAGGAAAGGGGGTAAAGGGATAGATGGATGGATGGAAGGGGGTCTTGGCTGACACTTTAGAACAGCAGGGAGAGAGAGAGTCCATTCTTATTATTATAATATCTAAGGAAAGGGAAACATGAAATAAGTCACATCATGACATGATATCAACAATGTGAATGATGACAGTTATAGTCTATGCTAAAGCCTAACTCTATAACCAAAACACATTTTGATTTGTGAGATAAGCATACAACTGGTTCATCGGCATAAACTGGTCTTGCTTAACTGCTCACTTCAAATAGGCTATATCCGCCAGCTAAAGCGCATCACCCCCTCCCCCGCAGTCTCAGGAGCAGAGCTGAACCCCAGCTCAGTCAGAAATGATTTTTGGGAATGGAACATTAGCAGGCAAGATGGCGCTCTCGCTGTCAGCACCCGCAAGCGGACAGCTGCCGCTCTGTGCTTGTGCTATTAACGCAACAGCTATGAGAAGCTGCCAGTAATTCAATGAGATTGCGTTATTCATAGTGAATTGTGCTATTAGGCTATTGTTGGTGATATCATCATCAAAGAATTGAGCATTCATCTGAGTTCATATGTGAGGGTTATGATAGCCTACATCAGACCTGTCAGCCGTTTGGTGCAGCAGAGATCGAAGAGAATAGCAGCAATTTAAATACTGTGTGGTATCCGGTTGATTGCTACGGGTAACGGCACTTACCGGGGACACTTTTGCAGCGACAATCACAGCACATTTTCCACAATTGGACTGCATAGGAAACGGTAAATTGCACGTGAGACTCTGATGGTTGTGTTGCTTCGCGACAAGCAATAATACCATCAAATACAAAGCCAACAAAAGGACATTCTAACATTCTGTCAACATCTGCCTTTCAATCCGATTGATATTTTTTTGCCTGTCAAAAGATGAAGGATCGATTTGAAACGCAAAAAACGGGCTTGAATGTGCAAAAAAAAATGCAGTGTTTCTCTCTACAACTGGCCCATTTCTTTGATTAGAAGCTGCAGTGGGCTAGTGTCTCTGCAGCATCCTTAACCCCACATTGCGAGGAAGATGTTGGCGGCTCTGCTGATGGTCATAATGTCTTCATCATTCTTCGTCCCCGGGTTTGCCCTCAGTTCCCATTTCGACTTGGGTAAGTTCTGACGAAATTATCACTTGATGGAATCAGAATACCAGTTGACTTTGGATTCAATGTTTGTCTTGCTCGGAAGGAGACTCTTGTCATTATGTATATATTCGCCAGGGCCATCAATGCGTGCATTAGTAGGATGAAATACATAGGAGCTGACGGTCATTTGTGTGTGTAGTTGCAGAGTGTTTATGTGTGCCTGCGTGAGATAGATGGAGAGAGCATTTCCTTGCACCTGTGGGTGAACTTGATTAGTGCATTCAGGGGCGCCACTTTGGTTCTAGAAGTGTGTGCGTTGGGGGGTGGTCCTCCCCCAGATTTTGGGGTCCTCCCCCAGATTTTTGGTCTAATGCGCATTTCCTACATTTTTACACAATCCAGTATGCCATCTCTATTTAGAAAAAAATGTAAGCAAAAATGCCCACAGTCGTCAAGCTTGGTAAGAGGTCATTATTAAATATGTTTACGTGGTTAATAAGACTGAACTAGATCAAAGGTAATTCAATAGTAAATATTGTAACCAATAGCTTAACAAATGAACAACTCTTGGAAAGACACAGTCTTTTGATTGGCAGGTAGCCTAGTGGTTAGAGTGTAGAGGTGGCAGGTAGCCTAGTGGTTAGAGTGTAGAGGAGGCAGGTAGCCTAGTGGTTAGAGTGTAGGGGTGGCAGGTAGCCTAGTGGTTAGAGTGTAGAGGTGGCAGGTAGCCTAGTGGTTAGAGTGTAGCGGGTGCAGGTAGCCTAGTGGTTAGAGTGTAGAGGGTGCAGGTAGCCTAGTGGTTAGAGTGTAGAGGTGGCAGGTAGCCTAGTGGTTAGAGTGTAGCGGGTGCAGGTAGCCTAGTGGTTAGAGTGTAGAGGTGGCAGGTAGCCTAGTGGTTAGAGTGTAGAGGGTGCAGGTAGCCTAGTGGTTAGAGTGTAGAAGTGGCAGGTAGCCTAGTGGTTAGAGTGTAGAGGGTGCAGGTAGCCTAGTGGTTAGAGTGTTGAGGGTGCAGGTAGCCTAGTGGTTAGAGTGTAGAGGTGGCATGTAGCCTAGTGGTTAGAGTGTAGCGGGTGCAGGTAGCCTAGTGGTTAGAGTGTAGAGGGTGCAGGTAGCCTTGTGGTTAGAGTGTCAAGGTGGCATGTAGCCTAGTGGTTAGAGTGTAGAGGTGGCAGGTAGCCTAGTGGTTAGAGTGTAGCGGGTGCAGGTAGCCTAGTGGTTAGAGTGTAGAGGTGGCAAGTAGCCTAGTGGTTAGAGTGTAGAGGGTGCAGGTAGCCTAGTGGTTAGAGTGTAGAGGTGGCAGGTAGTCTAGTGGTTAGAGTGTAGAGGGTGCAGGTAGCCTAGTGGTTAGAGTGTAGAAGTGGCAGGTAGCCTAGTGGTTAGAGTGTAGAGGGTGCAGTTAGCCTAGTGGTTAGAGTGTCGAGGTGGCAGGTAGCCTAGTGGTTAGAGTGTAGAGTTGGCAGGTAGCCTAGTGGTTAGAGTGTTGGACTTGTAACTGAAAAGTCGCAAGATCGAATCCCTTAGTTGACAAGGTAAAAATCTGTTGTTCTACCCCTGAACAAGGCAGTTAACCCATTGTTCCTAGGTTGTCATTGAAAATAAGAATTTAATAAGAACTGACTTGCCTGGTTAAATAAAGGTAAAATTAAAAAATAATAATAATTAAGAAATCATCTATATACATGAATACACAGAAACAGAAAATCCTCCATATAATTCATCTTATAGTACTGTATAGCTTTTTTTTTTATCTGCACACAATATAGCTGGCTCACCTCGTCCTGTCCCTAGGGGTCCACCGTCCTGCAGCGCCCCAACTCAAACCCACTCAGCTTTAGGATCTTAGTGAAACAGTCATTATTGGTTTCGGGTGTGTTAGGCCAAGACCAGAGTGACAACCCACAGGACGGCAGACCCCCAGGGCCAGGACTGAGGATCCCAGCAGCTAGGGATTACCGAAACCGGGTATCTAACCTGACGTGGGCATGTTTTCAATACAGACTCCAGACTCAGTCGTACTTAATTCCATAAAAGCCATCCAGACCTTATGAAAGTTGCCAAGTATACTCTTAATCTAGTAATACATAACTTGACATCGTGGGAGGATAACCAACCTTCCAATTAATTGCAATGCATTTCTTAGCCTCAATAAATGTTTGGTTTCACAGTTTCTTCAGATAAGAGTCTCCAGTATCAACATTTCTAAGCAAACAAAATCAGGGAGAAGGGAGAATCTGTACACATGATGAGATAAGAAAAAACAAAACATATTTTGTCATAATTCAGCCTTACTTCACAACCATAATTATGTCAATATGTCCCTTTTGTGTTTTACACCTCCAGTAGAGGAATGACATTTCCGAGTTCTAATTCAGTTTGACTGGCATATAGTATGTTCCGTGGATGGTCTTGAACTACAGTCATTTATGTCTGAGATGATATTAACATGACTGGGCAATCAAACACATCTGTATCCATTCATCATCATCAATAGCTTCTACTAGGTCTACCACACGTTTTTTTTTTTAAAGCCTCGATCAACCCTTGATACAGTTTGGGAAATCAACTTTGGTGGTTTGTCAGACTTGCCTTGAAATAGCAACTGGTTTGTTCAGTCTTTGCTGCACAGAGATAATAAAACATTTAGAAAAAAAACTGTCCTCTGTCACAGACTAGTCTTCCCTGGCTGTCTGACCTCAGCACCATCACAGACTGGTCTTCCCTGGCTACCTGACCTCAGCACCATCACAGACTGGTCTTCCCTGGCTGTCTGACCTCAGCACCATCACAGACTGGTCTTCCCTGTCTGTCTGACCTCAGCACCATCACAGACTGGTCTTCCCTAGCTGTCTGACCTCAGCACCATTACAGACTGGTCTTCCCTGGCTGTCTGACCTCAGCACCATCACAGACTAGTCTTCCCTAGCTGTCTGACCTCAGCACCATCACAGACTATTCTTCCCTGGCTACCTGACCTCAGCACCATCACAGACTGGTCTTCCCTTGTTGCCTGACCTCAGCACCATCACAGACTAGTCTTCCCTAGCTGCCGGACCTCAGCACCATCAGAGACTAGTCTTCCCTAGCTGCCTGACCTCAGCACCATCACATACTAGTCTTCCCTGGCTGCCTGACCTCAGCACCAACGCAGACTGGTCTTCCCTGGCTGCCTGACCTCAGCACCATCACAGACTAGTCTTCCCTGGCTGCCTGACCTCAGCACCATCACAGACTGGTCTTCCCTGGCTGTCTGACCTCAGCACCATCACAGACTGGTCTTCCCTGGCTGCCTGACCTCAGCACCATCACAGACTAGTCTTCCCTAGCTGCCTGACCTCAGCACCATCACAGACTAGTCTTCCCTAGCTGCCTGACCTCAGCACCATCACAGACTAGTCTTCCCTGGCTGCCTGACCCTGCTGAGAACCCTGTCACCATCTGATCCTCCTAAAATGAGGCATGACAAAGAACTACCATGGTATACATTTATACATTATATTATCCAAGAATATAATCAATAGTTCAGTAATTGAAATGACTGTTATTCCCAGATCCCAGACTGTAGCTTTAAGCTGCTGTCCTGTAGATTCTGTAGGTCTACCCATCAATTTCAAGATATTGTTAACATACTGAAAAAAATTCACCTGAGCTCCGTAGACATGTTGGTTGTCTGACCCCCTCTGGGACCCCTGTCACTATCTGATCCTGATAAGACATGATGAGCATGGTGTTGTGTACTGACTGCACTGGAGGGCTGCCTGAGGGACCTGCGGGTCGGACAGATGACTTTGAGATGAAAATAGTTTTCTAGTGGAGCGGGCTTGAGAGTTTCTTCATGTCCACCTCTACTACCATGGTCCAAACACACCACCCTACATCTGAATGATCTCTTAAAGAGGACAGACTCCGTTTGTTAACTGTGAAGTACCATGGTCCAAACACACCACCCTACATCTGAATGATCTCTTTAAAGAGGACAGACTCCGTTTGTGAACTGTGAAGTACCATCGAAGAGCTCAAAGGGTTCTTAGAGTCATTATGGTTCCACATCGAAACTTCACCCTTCCCAAAGAACCCTTGAGGAACCCTATTTTTTTTGTGTGTACACTAAAACCATGAAACGTAACACATCCATAACCTAAACGTCAGTGTTTAAAACTTAAACATTAGGCATTCAGTTCTGCCAATCAGTGTTCGCCATTCTAAACACGGTTTATAACTAGACAGGTCAGTTATGAACAAATTCCTATTTACAATTACGGCCTACACCGGCCAAACCCTAACCTGGACAATACTGGGCCATTTGTGCGCCACCCTATGGGACTCCCAATCAAAGACCGCTGTGATACAGCCTGGAATCAAACCAGGGTCTGTAGTGACGCCTCTAGAACTAAGATGCAGTGCCTTAGACCGCTGCGCCACTCAGGACATGAAAGAATGCAAGATTAAACATGATAGTCAGCTTTCCAGTCAGTTTCCACCCAGGACAACACAATCAAGTTTTCACCCCTTGACTTTTTCTACATTTTTGGTGTTACAGCCTGGATTAAAAGTAGATTGTGTCACTGGCCTACTACCCACAATACCCCACAATGTCAAAGTGGAATAATGTTTTTCAAAATGTTTACAAATTAATAAAAAATTCAAACCAAAATGTATTAAGTCAATAAGTATTCAACTCCTTTGTTATGGCTTTGCCTAAATAATTTCAAAACAAAAATCATTTCAATATATTGATTAATAAAAAAACATTTATTTAAGGGTTTTCATCTTCCTCCTCTGACGAGGAGGAGTAGTAGGAAGGATCGGAGGACCAATGCGCAGCGTGGTAAGGCATCCTGTTTGCAACAAGGTATTAAAGTAATACTGCAAAAAATGTGGCAAAGCAATTCACTTTTTGTCCTGAATTATGTTTGGGACAAATCCAACACAACACATTACCCAGTACCACTCTCCATAATTTCAAGCATAGTGGTTGCTGCCTCATGTTATGGGTATGCTTGTAATCGTTAAGGACTGGGGAGTTTTTCAGGATAAAAAAATAAATGGAATGGAGCTCAGCACAGGCAAAATCCTAGACGAAATCCTTGTTCAGTCTGCTTTCCACCAGACACTGGGAGATGAATTCACCTTTTAGCAAGACAATAACCTCAAACGCAAGGCCAAATATACACTGGAGTTGGTTACCAAGAATTAATTGAATGTTCCTGAGTGGCTGAGTAACAGTTGAAACTTAAATCTACTTCCAAAATCTATGGCAAAGACCTGAAAACTCAACTATGTTTAGTTCATTACCGGTAACTATCTGAGTGAAAAATACGTGGGAGGGGCCTCATTAGCATATTTCACAGCATGCTTTGTTGCAGGTAGATTTTTTTTAGAATAGTTTGTTTGAATATCTATGTTTCATCATACACATTGATTGATTCACTTTTTTAATAAAAAAAAAATATATATTATTTTTATTTTTATTTTTTATTAACCCCTCCACCACCACCCCTCTTCAGAGAACAAATTTCTTAGTTTTTTTTTGCAGCTTTTTTGCTACATATACACACATCTTACATACACATCTTACATACGTGGGTGGTACTTTTATATAAAGCAGTCACATTAACAATAATACATTACCAAACATAAACTCTTTAATCCCACCCCTCAGCCACTCTCAGTCCATCCCTCCTATCACCATAGACCTCAGCTCTTTAATCCCACCCCTCAGCCACTCTCAGCCCATCCCACCTATCACCATAGACCTCAGCTCTTTAATCCCACCCCCTCAGCCACTCTCAGCCCATCCCACCTATCACCATAGACCTCAGCTCTTTAATCCCACCCCCTCAGCCACTCTCAGCCCATCCCACCTATCACCATAGAACACCCTCATTTGGATTCCATGTGCCATGTATTTTTAAATTGTGCTGTGATGTTTTACAAAATGTTTGAACCTTTCCACTCATATATTATAAACAGACTGTGAGCTAAAGATGAAAACCTTTCCTATGAGTATCATTAAGTTATTTATTGACTGACTGTGTCTTTCCAGATCGCCCAGCACTGCTATTTGAAAGGTTCATTTTAAGTGCATGTTGTGGTTTTTTTAACCACTCCTGAACCTGTGACCACAAACAAGCTACATAGGAACAATGCTAGAATAAATTATCTATTGAGTCGGTCTCTTCTATTCATAATATCATTAACAAATATAATACATTTTTCTTTTTTTTTCTTTGTCACGTTCTGACCTTAGTTATTTTATTATGTCTTTGTTTTAGTATGGTCAGGGGGTGAGTTGGGTGGGTTGTCTATGTTAGTTTTTCTATTTCTGTGTTTGGCCTGGTATGGTTCTCAATCAGAGGAAGCTGTCAATCGTTGTCCCTGATTGAGAACCATATTTAGGTAGCCTGTTTTCTATTGTGTTTCGTGGGATCCTAACTTAATACTGAGGATAACTAGATCCTAACTTAATACTGAGGATAACTAGATCCTAACTTAATACTGAGGATAACTAGATCCTAACTTAATACTGAGGATAACTAGATCCTAACTTAATACTGAGGATAACTAGATCCTAACTTAATACTGAGGATAACTAGATCCTAACTTTATACTGAGGATAACTAGATCCTAACTTAATACTGAGGATAACTAGATCCTAACTTAATACTGAGGATAACTAGATCCTAACTTAATACTGAGGATAACTAGATCCTAACTTAATACTGAGGATAACTAGATCCTAACTTAATACTGAGGATAACTAGATCCTAACTTAATACTGAGGATAACTAGAGCCTAACTAAAGACAGAGAATAACTAGATCCTAACTTAATACTGAGGATAACTAGAGCCTAACTAAAGACAGAGAATAACTAGATCCTAACTTTATACTGAGGATAACTAGATCCTAACTTTATACTGAGGATAACTAGATCCTAACTAATGTATAATATGTGGCCATAAAGGTTTTACTTGACATATTTGCAGATGTTCCCCTGACATTCCTGACCAGGAGGTACAGAGTGGCAGACAGGCTCGAGGTCAAGGCAGGCAGAATGGTCAGGCAGGCAGGTACAGAGTGGCAGACAGGCTCGTGGTCAAGGCAAGCAGAATGGTCAGGCAGGCAGATACAGAGTGGGATACAGGCTCGTGGTCCAATCAGGCAGAATGGTCAGGCAGGCAGGTACAGAGTGGGATACAGGCTCGTGGTCCAATCAGGCAGAATGGTCAGGCAGGCAGATACAGAGTGGGATACAGGCTCGTGGTCCAATCAGGCAGAATGGTCAGGCAGGCAGGTACAGAGTGGCAGACAGGCTCGTGGTCCAATCAGGCAGAATGGTCAGGCAGGCAGGTACAGAGTGGCAGACAGGCTCGTGGTCCAATCAGGCAGAATGGTCAGGCAGGCAGGTACAGAGTGGCAGACAGGCTCGAGGTCAAGGCAGGCAGAATGGTCAGGCAGGCAGGTACAGAGTGGCAGACAGGCTCGTGGTCAAGGCAGGCAGAATGGTCAGGCAGGCAGATACAGAGTGGGATACAGGCTCGTGGTCCAATCAGGCAGAATGGTCAGGCAGGCAGGTACAGAGTGGCAGACAGGCTCGTGGTCCAATCAGGCAGAATGGTCAGGCAGGCAGGTACAGAGTGACAGACAGGCTCGTGGTCCAATCAGGCAGGCGGGTACACAGAGAGACAAGAAACACAGGGATAAATGCACTGGGGAAAACAAGATGAACTGGCAGAGAGAGACAGGAAACACAGGGATAAATGCACTGGGAAAAACAAGAAGAACTGGCAGAGAGAGACAGGAAACACAGGGATAAATACACTCGGGAAAACAAGAAGAACTGGCACAGAGAGACAGGAATAAATACACTGGTACAGAGAGATAGGAAACACAGGGATAAATACACTGGGACAGAGAGACAGGAAACACAGGGATAAATACACTGGGACAGAGAGACAGGGATAAATACACTGGTACAAAGAGACAGGAAACACAGGGATAAATTCACTGGGGAAAACAAGAAGAACTGGCACAGAGAGACAGGAAACACAGGGATAAATACACTCGGGAAAACAAGAAGAACTGGCACAGAGAGACAGGAATAAATACACTGGTACAGAGAGACAGGAAACACAGGGATAAATACACTGGGACAGAGAGACAGGAAACACAGGAATAAATACACTGGTACAGAGAGACAGGGATAAATACACTGGTACAGAGAGACAGGAAACACAGGGATAAATACACTGGGACAGAGAGACAGGAAACACAGGAATAAATACACTGGTACAGAGAGACAGGAAACACAGGGATAAATACACTGGTACAGAGAGACAGGAAACACAGGGATACATACACTGGGACTTAGAGACAGGAAACACAGGGATAAATACACTGGTACAAAGAGACAGGAAACACAGGGATAAATACACTGGGACAGAGAGACAGGAAACACAGGGTTAAATACACTGGGGAAAATAAGCGACACCTGGAGGGGGAGGAGACAATAACGAGGACAGGTGAAACAGATCAGGGTGTAAAAATAACTCATGATCTACAACAATCCTTTAAATGGACCACAACAAAATACGAAATACTTAGGATGCTTTATAAGTGACAACAAACAACAAATATAAAAAGATAACTATATTCCATTACTCAACCATATGAAAGTAGATCTAATTAAATGGAACAATCGTTCCCATAAATCTCACAGGTAGAAACAACCTCTTCAGAATGGCTGCCAAAGGTTTTTTTTTTTTCCTGCCGTAGTCATTATTTTAAGTATACTCGGTCATAACAGACTTTATGTGGGCAAATAAAATGAATAGATTAAAAAGGAAAGTTTTACGTCTTCCTAATTCTGAAGTTGGTTTTAACCTTCCGGACTTGGAATTGTATCAACTTGCCACCCAGGACTTTTACTTGCCAGATGTAGTTATATACAGTAAAGAGGAACAATGGGTACATAGTGAAGATGTGCCTGCTCATCCCCAGAATCAGTACAGAGGAACAATGGGTACATAGTGAAGTTAGATTGAGGTAGGAGTTAACCCTGCTAGGTTAAGGGTTAGACTGAGGTATGAGATGAAGATAGCCTACAGGGGGATTTTCTGGAATAATCTAATTGGAGGATGTATTGTCTGTAGTAGAGTTATCAGATCAGGCAGAGTAAAAGCAGGAGATTGAATGAATCAAGGAATGGCCAGCAGCTACGATTATTTGTGATATTCTACATGCAAACGCCTTATACTAAATCACCTGTAAATCACGCCTTATCTCGCCTCCCAGAACCACATCAGCTACTCAATTTAGATTTACTCGATTAAACGTTATAATGTTAACACTGTCACGAGAGAGAGACTTGTGAATTGTTGGTACCTGCATTACAGTAGACAAGGTTTTATTCAATGAAGGAAGTGCTGTTGTTGTTTAAACTCAAGTGAGTTTCTTCCCAGATCATTTCCTGTCTTTTGCATTGCCTTCAAGTTGTTCCCATGGTGACCAGGCCTCCCCTTCCTCCGGGCACCTGAGACATGACAAGACCAAGGGCACAATAACAAGAATGGAGTCTTCTCAAGAAACCTTGCTTCCTCTCGGAGCTCACAATTCCAAGTGGTTGTGGCTGTGTTGATGGTGAATTGATTTGGTCCATGGATGTTCAGCTGTGTTTAGCAATGTTAGCAGGAGATGTGAAATGAATGACACAGTGAAAATAAGTTTCAGTTGTTCTTGACAGTACATTATTTGATCCTCTCCTCCTCCATATTTGCCTGTCAATTCACAACTAAATCAAACTGTGTTTATGTGTTGCATAAATCCTCCTCGTCGTGCAGCCCCTTCCCTTCTTCCCTGTCTGGCACTTCCTGAAGACTAATGAATGAACATGTGCTTCATTCTACCTCCTTTCTCTCTCCTTTTTCTCTCTCTCCATTTTCTCTCTCTCCATTCACTCTCCATTCTCTCTCTCTCTCCATTTTCTCTCTCTCCATTCTCTCTCTCTCTCCATTTTCTCTCTCTCCATTCTCTCTCTCTCTCTCTCTCCATTTTCTCTCTCTCCATTCACTCTCCATTCTCTCTCCAATCTCTCTCTCTCTCCATTTTCTCTCTCTCCATTCTCTCTCTCTCATTCTATATCTCCATTCTCTCTCTCTATTTTCTTTCTCCATTCTTTCTCTCTCCATTCTCTCTCTCTCCATTCTCTCTCTCCATTCTCTCTCTCTCATTCTATATCTCCATTCTCTCTCTCCATTTTCTCTCTCCATTCTTTCTCTCTCCATTTTCTCTCTCCATTCCATCTCTCCATTCCCTCTCTTCATTTGTCTTGTCATCACTGGTACTGTCCTATAGGTAAAATGATTTCCATAGTAATTTCTCACCTTCAATAAGTTTTCATACTTTAGCTAAATAAATAAAAAATAAAAAACAGACAAGATCCTCAGTTGCTAAAGCATAGGGCTTGAAACACCAGGATAGTGGGTTCCAAAAGGAAATGCATGTGCAACTGTACAAGTCGCTTTGGATAAAAGCATCTGCCAAATGACATATATACAGTAGAAGAAACTGGCACCTTGTGACTGGTCATTCATGTGTATCTCACTGGCCGTCAGTCTCATTGGCGAGAGAGAGAGAGGGAGGGAGGGAGGGAGGGATGGAGGGAGGGGGGAGGGAGGGAGGGAGGGGGGGGGGAGAGAGAGAGAGAGAGAGAGAGAGAGAGAGAGAGAGAGAGAGAGAGAGAGAGAGAGAGAGAGAGAGAGAGAGAGAGGGGAAGACGGATTGAGTCGGCCCTCCCTCTTCCCTTGTCCTGTGCTGTAACGTTACAGTTACATTTCCTGTCTTGGCACTGTGGAGGGTTGATGACATCATGCTTTGAGCGAGCAGCAGCAGCAGCAGGAAGCAAAGGTTGATGGGTGTTTTACTGACAGTTTTGGCAGGCGTCCCAGGCAATCCTTCAGGTTTTTTATTTCACATTTCTCAGTGACCGGTCAGATGGAGGAGAGAAACGTCAAGAGAAGCAGGGTGTTTAAGCTGGTTCTTACACCCCAGCTGGACCTCTCTCTCTCTGGACAGGCAGTGGCTGAGGCACCTGGGTCCCCACA